>NC_056748.1:417285873-417320873 GCF_019279795.1 Protopterus annectens
ACTCTGATGACGCCTGCCACCCACACAGTATGGAATCTGTCTCTTAGCTAATTTACTATCCATCTTACCACACAAGGATCTACTTGTAATGCATTTAAAATACTCACTATGCTAGAATGAGTTATGAGTCAAATAACTTGTCATGGCAAAAGTATGCCATGTGTATAGCATGGCCACTGGAAACAGCTTGAGTTAACCAGAATCATTATACACAATCTTCCTTTAGAAAAGCTAAACTGCTGTGGGTCTTGTCTAATGAGATTTTTAATGTCACATTTAATTAGGTTAGATATAAATTGTTCCATAGCTTTGTAAATGAGACTTTTCAGTCTGATGGGTCTGCGATTCCAGTGGTGAATGGTGGAGCCATTCTTGTGAAGTGCATCACCACTGCTGTGCACCAGACTTCAAGGGCAAAGCCGATGAATAAACTCATGTTGAACATGAACAGGTTTATATAAACCCATACATGGGAGGGTGCCCTAATGGTTAAGGTGTTTGCCTTACAAACACAAGGTGTAGAGTTTGAGTCTCACAAGGGATAACTGGCTAGGCTTAAAATGGCTCGCAAGAGCAGTTAGCCTAGTACTAATCTATGAACATAATCCGCATCAAATTACTGACGCTATGTTTTCTTTTCTTTCCTTTTTTCTTAGCTAAGACATTTAAAAGAACGGGACAATTTATTTTAAAGATAGCCAGTGCACTTCTTTTTGGAGCTGAACATTAATGTCTACTTTCACATCTAGGATGGGAATAAAGACAAGAAAAGAACAGATATCAATTAGTGCAAGTAGGAACACAGTCTGTAACGTGCTTTAGCATGGGTAACCTTAATTTGTACTAGTTTTGCAACAGCAGCAAAAATATGTTCAAATGCCTTTTTTCCATATGACAATGTTAAAAAGCAAAATTATAAAAACATAATAAAAATATACATATTTATAATAAATGTCACTTATTAAGAAGTATGATCATATTTACATAGCTACCTATGACCAAGACATTTGCAAGCTTTCATAAAGTCTGTACATCCTTTTATGCAATTTTGTCTATTGCGTTTTCCGACTTAGTTTCCTTGTTTTTTTCATTCCTATAAAAGTCAGTAAACCCCAACTTTGAGTTGTGTTTTTTTTTTTTTATTTTCTCCCTCGCATTTAATACATAAAAATATTCAATCCTACTATTAGTTTTAGCTATTCTACATGTAGATTTCCCATTTTGGCCGTATGCAACATTTCCCATTCCCATGCCATTACTGATTTTGGACCAGGTTAATAATTTAGGAGTCATCTTTTCCTTTTCCCCTCTAAACATATCTTTCATTATCCCCAATCCTAGATCTTCACACAATCAAGAATCAGTTTTCTGAATCACTTCTCCCAACCTTCTATCACTTGGTTCCATCTCCACAGTGACATTCTACACTCCCAAAACATACCTAACATTCCTGCATCTTCTGCTCCACATCTCCAACACCTTCGTCCCTGGCTCCTCTATCCAGAATTTTATTGCATCACAAAGTTCCCCTTCTGCTGGTACAAAATGTAGGGTAATTTCCTAAAAGGATAGGCATTTCTCCATACCTGGGCCCATTCAGTTTGTGTCACTGTGACATACATAGTTTCCTTAACCTGCCTTATCTGTAATCTGGTCCTTTTCACACTCCTACAGAGACCGATATCTTTACAAATTAAAACTACCACTTCCCTTTTTTATACCATTCCATTTAGTCCACTGAGCCTCTCTGCCGTTTGTCTCCCACCTGGTGTGGGGAACATTCTAGGTAAAACTTAATATATTAAAAGCCAGTGTCGATTACCAAACCTTGCAAAGCACTGTCGGGTTGGAAACTATGTACTTTTTCCTCTTATCCAGTGTCATCCTGTTAGCTACCTTTTCCCTCCCATTCTTCCTGCACTTGTAAAAACAGTATTCAAAATGAAACGCTGTACAACAATGGCCAATGAAGTAAAGTTTACTTCACTGGCCACTGTTGTACAGCGTTTCATTTTGAATACTGTTTTTACTTGTTACTGATAGTTGTACTTTAGCATTGGGAGGTACCCTTTCTTTATTATTCTTCCTGCACTTGGCTGAGGATTTTACCCTCCAATTCCCAGTTCATCTAAATATTGATGACTTGGATATCATATCTCAATATTGGTCAGGACCAATCTCCCTATTCTCCCCAAGCCCTCACCATACAAATTCTCCATAAAGGACCTCAAAGTTCAACCTCCTTACCTTCTTCACATAGTCAAATCCATTGTGCCAAGTTGAATGCTATGACCTGCGATAGGGGGTGAATCAGCCCCCATCCCCTTCTAAAGGGGATGTCAACAATATCTGTATTGGAAATCTTTATGAGTCTCACTTATGTATTCTTCAACTACGTCCTGGATGATCGAACATATTTGGTATGCTCCTTACCACATGTATAATATAGGAGAGAATCATAATCTTAACTTCAATTATTTTATCTACTGTGTAATATGTTCTACTGTCCCCTTTCCATATAAAAGTTTATTTAACTTTGGATACAGATGAATTATACCTTCATAAGTGTCACCTCCAGTCCAAGGTAGATAAGTATTCTATTTCCTTTTTCTCCTTTGCCTTCTCTTATTCTACTCACTAATACTGTACTGCAATTTAGTTCCAGACCAGACAATGAATGGATTTTTTAAATATATCTACCACCCAGGGTACAGGTTTACCTATATTTTCTGCCATCAAAATGCAGTCATCAGCTTAGAACTGGAGAAGCACCTAACACTAAAGTAAACTTTCAAAGTTAAAAAAAAAAAAAAAAAAAAAAACACAAAAGAAACAACTATTTTTGCAGGGGAGGGGAGCTCCCTTGCACCGCCCACAATTATAAAAAACATAAGATGACACAACAGTAGTGAAGTGGACCAGTTACCTCATCCTACTGTTATCCAGTCTCAGCAAAACCAATATGAATGCACTTCACAAGAAATACAACTGAAAGATATGAACCCTGTGCTCCCACAGTCTCCTATAAATACACATTAACAAAAATCACTTTAAAGAAAAGCAGGACTTGGTACATGTTCCAAAAATACAAAGAATATTCACAACCAAGTCTCTTGAAGGTCAGTAAACATTTAGCATTAAATCATAAATCAGTGGTGTAACAAAGTACTTTACCCATAAATCTCAAACTTGCAATTAAAACACACTGTACAGAACTTTGCTCACCTCTACACTATTGTATAAAATGCACGATGGAGATCTCGGAGCATATTTCATTTTCTGAAAATTGGGAATGTGACAAAATTCATGGGAAGAAAAACAGCTACAGCTTTAAAATTATGGTAAAAAAAGATAACTTTTAGCCTGTTATTCTAGCGAGTTTAAACTGAACATGCATTTGGGTTTCCATTTAAATAACACAGAAATGTTTAAGAGTCAGTCTGCTGGCAACTGCTTGGGATCAAAATAGATCTTGTCTACAATGAAAAACAGAATAACTATGTTTAAAAATAAATTGCAAAAGTTACTAACAAATGGATAAGCGTTTTTTTTATGTTGCTGATACTACTAATCCAAGTAAAGAATGCTACTGCTGTGTTTTCCAACTACATACTATAGGTCTTCCATATTCTACCAATCATCTTGTTTCTACAAGTGGAAGTGCTTTTGGTATGTCTGAGTGTGGCTCATTACACTTGCAACACTGCCTGAACCTGTGCTTTTTATATACCAAGAGCATCATATCCTTGGACTGTGTGTTATCTGACATGCAGTGCTTACAAAATAAGCACGCACATAAAAATCAAATTCCCAGCCAACAGAGAAAAAATGCAAACTAGACTTTATGAAAGACAGCAGAAGTGGATTTGGCTAAGTAAACATTGCAAGTCTCTTCATCTAGCATGAACTCCTAAGAAAATGTTATCAAAATCTTGCTTCCATCATCCTGGAAAAAAACAAATAAGGAGATAAGACTGTTGCTTTTCAGGATTATAAGCTTTTTGGGCAGTAGATGTTGAATTCCAAATGCTGCTATTAATAATGCACTAAAACAGATTTCTGTTAACCTAAATTTTCTGTATACTTGAACTCAACAGGCAATTGACATCTTGCCAGTACCCACCCTCAATCTTACCTCCCTTTTCAAGGAGGGACAAGACAGTCATATCAAGGGTGAATTTATGACAGCCCATCCAATAATATAGCTTCATTATGAAGGAAGATTAGTGAATCGTACTGCATAACTTGGAGAGGAAGTTTGTTCCAAAAAAGGTGTAGGCAGTGTGGCAACTCTCTCCAGGTTTTGTTTAGGTAGATTTAGCTCCCTGGTCCTAGTATTTGTAGAACTGCTTGCTTTATGACAATATAAGAGGTCTTGTACTAGTAGATCTCCTATGGCCCTATAAGCAAAGCTCTTGTCAACCTGAAGGGGATTAGTATATACTATTCTGTATCCTACAGAGATTTACCCAACTGTAGTGACTTCTGCTATGACCTAGAAATGGACTTTCCCCAGAGTGCAACATCTCTTACAGTCCATACAGACCTTATCCCTAAATGAGCAACTTATAAACAGTAGGATGAAAGTACAAAGACACTTGCCTCACTCAGGCGTTTCACAGTAGCCTGGAAACATTCCACTGGGCACTAGAGGGGCTCTGAGCAGGCTGAGTATGGAAGAGTATGTTAGCACTCTGTTAGAGCACAAAGACAATATAATCCAATCACAAGCAAAACTTGGAAAAGACAATGTGGGAGGACTGAAATTTAGATAAGAAAGCATTTAAAAAAAATCTCTATAATATTCAGCTTGGAAAGACCAAGTTCTGTTGCCTACGCTATACGGTTTCCCAAAGATAGCAAACAATCTAGGCTGACTAGAGGAGATCTGTACAAGCACACAAAGAATAGGCACTAGAAAAAGACTTGACAAGTGTAGTACGGTTATCACCTATTGCTGTACTATCACCCCACACTTCACCACACTAAGAAGGCCCATCCAGTAACATAAGGGGGAGGTCAAGGCCCATACAGAAATGTTCAATGGGGTTCAGATCAATAGCAGGAATACTGGTTAATTGAAAAGCCACCTACAAACAGGTGCTTGTTTATAAAGACTATAACTGTAACACTCAGAATAGAAGAGCTACGAGAGAAAAATTTAGAAGAATATTGGGCCTAAGGCTGAGGTACTTTGGAGTATTTCCCTTAATTCAAAGCTAATTATTTCATTGTTAGCACAGGTAAGTAAGCACAGAAAGTACGGTGAATCTACCCTGCAAAAATAAAAAAAGTTTGGCATTACTGGAGACTTCTAAAATGGCTGCACACTGATCAACAGCTTAATTTCAGCTCTCCCAGTATGCAAAAATAAACACAGATAAGGGCCAGTAAGTACACCGGTTTTGGTAAAGTCAGTTGCTGGCTGGTAAGTGCACTGCCTAGATGCCAGCAAAGAAGAAGAGCCTAAAAAAAAAAATCAACTTGAAAAGGTGAATAGCACATACTGACTGAGAAGAATCCCACAGTTCAAGCTCCAGCTTTGGTCTTCGAGTAGCCAAGAGGAAAAAATAAATCAAAATGTGCTCAGAGCTGATTAAACAAAACACTGAGGGAGTATATCAATTCAAATAACAAAAGGATTGAAAAAATGGAAGAGGCTTTAAACAGTTGTTCAGATGAACTAATAAAATTGCAAAAAACACACATTGAAATGAAGAAAAGGCTGGCTGAAAAAGACTTCTCAAGAAGACCCGTAGTAGAATTAAAGGACAAAGCATGCAGGCAAAACCAGAGATTTTCTGCTGTACTAGAGAAACTGGAAGTAACAGAGTGTATTAATCTTATGAATACACAAGCAACTGGACAGGTATTCCACAGCAAGATTTGTTAACTGAAAGGGCAAATTGTGCATCTGCTCCAAACCTGACCACGAGAAGTAAGCAAGACCTGTATTAGAAAAGATGCAGTCATACCAGCAGAAAGAGTTAATCCTGACAAAACCGTGGCAAAAGGGCAAAGTATTAAAAACAGAAGACAGTGGGTTTGTGAAAAATAATTATTAAATGAGACACTCGCACTTCCCCTGCTACCTGTTAAAACGGGGAATTTAAGGAATGGCTCATGGAAATTATTTGAGAGTTGTTGTTGTGTCTTTCGGCTTTTCCCGGTTAGGGGTCGCCACAGCGGAACTCCGGTCCGCTAATGATTGGCAGTAGATTTTTACGTGCCAAGTTGCTGGCCCTGACGCACAACCTTCAACAAAGGTACATCCATTCACGCATGTCTCCACACAGAAGACGCTCTAGCTGAGAATCTAACAAGACAACGTCTTACTGTGGAGGCAACAACGCTACCGCAGCACCACCACCGCAGTCTTATTAGGTGTAAATCAAGGTGTATGTACCTTTAAGAAGCAATCCAAGGGCTTGCACAAGTGTATAAGTACTAAGCATGTGCGATCCTGACTGCCATTTTGTAGTAAGCTGTTAAGATGTAAGCATGTATGTATGCAAGGTCTGTCTGTTAATCAGTTTGTTTAAAATTTTATGATGCTGCTATCCATCCTGATGGGATGCTGCTATCCATCCTGATGGGTTTCTATGTAATAAAGCATCTAAAACAAACTAACCCGCTTGTCATCTATGTTAGAGAAGAAAGAACGACATGGTATCAGAAACAGCACGTCTAAAAAGGACATGCAGCCAGAATGGAAGCCAGATTCTTTAGTTTAAGTCCAAGTGGCACCTGGTTGGTACTGGAGGAATATAAAGCAATGAATCAAACCCTACTGCACATATAATTCGCAAAACAAGTCAGAAACAAATTTCAGACATTAAAACTTGCTCAAATCATTTCTTATTCTCAAAATATGAAACGAGGCATACAGAACGATCTAAATGATATTCAAATAAAACAATATGTCCGATATTGATAAAAATATTCAAATTATGGAAAATGTTTGAAATAAATTCCGCATTTCACAAAACAGATTTCGCTAAGAACGCATGTTTATATTCAAGATAGTTATCAGAAGTGTATGAAGTGTTCACATGTTTGTGCAGTATTACAGTAAAGTTATTTAGCAAGATACAGCCATTAACAGTGCATATTTCACAAAGTACAGTATTTTGAAGAGTTTATTGTGCATTTGAATGTTATTACAAGCTCACAGAACAGTTTGTTTGTACACAATTACAAGGGCCTACTTTCAGTGTGTTTGTGCATACTTTGTGGGCATGGCAGATGGATTTCGAAAACCTAGTGCACTTGTGTTTGATGATAAATATTGCAGAGAATTGCAGTGTGTTTGAGCAAGAGTAGGACATTTTCATACAGGCTGCATTTTCTGATAAAGATGTCTGCACAATGGCATTTATTCTACTTAATTTAGTTGGGTCAGAAGCCACTGAAAGGGAACAATCATTTGTGTATGCATCTGCTATCTATGCAGGAGGGGGGGGGGGCAGTCATGGTGTTGCACCAGCCGACTCAAGGGAGGACCCCCCGAGTGCTTAAAACGTAAATTTAGAGAAATGTGCAACCCTCAGACAAATATTACAATGGAAAGGCACTTATTCTATACAAGGGATCAAAAGCCTGGTGAAACATTTGCAGCATATCTAAATGACTTGAGAAACAAAGCTAAAATTTGCAGATGTGGTGATTTAAGGGAGGAGTTTGTGTGTAGTATTAAAGCTGATGCTGTGAGAAAACTTTTGCTTCGTCACAGTGACTTAATTTGAATAAGGCCACTGAGAATTGTCAGATATATAAGATCACAGCAAAGTACACAAATATGCTTACGAATGAGAGACCCATGCTTCCAGTAACTTTCTACAGCTCATGCTGACAGTATGCGTCACGTGGTTAAAAGAAACAGGCCCAAGCACATAGCAGCAGCTGTAGCCCCTGCAGCACTCACTGGTAAACTCCAGAGCTTTCCTGCAAGTCCCAGACTTTGCACAGTCTCAGTGTAGCATGACAGAGTCAGCAAACAGGCATAAGGGTGAGGGTGCATGCTTACCCAGTTTCATTGCCAACTGTTGTAATTGTGGTGGAAATCATGAATCTAAAAGGGATACATGTTTAGCTTTTGGTCAGCAATGCAATAAGTGGAATCATTTCAAAAGGTATTGTAAAATCAAAAGGCCAACATTCTTTTATTAAAAGGGAACATTTTAAAAAACGTGTTGATCAGTTAGAAAGCTGCCACACTACTCTTTATGTTGGTGTGTCAGTGCTTCATGAAACAGTCAATGCAGTAGATTTAAGGGCAAAGAATGAAATATTTTGTACTGTTCGGATAAATGGCAAACCCACAGAGCTCAGAGCTGACACAGGTTCCAAGTGCAATGTTATGTCAGCAGCAACATTTGTTAGTGTGTGTCATGGTGAAAAGCTTTATTTTTGGTAAAGTGTATGAAGCTTGTTGCTTATGGTGGTGAAAAAATTCAGACTGAAAGCACAGTTGTGATTTCATCCTACTCAGCTGGGAGAAACTACGACTTGTTTTTATGTGGTCAAGAGGCGCGTGCAGTTATTACTTGGGCTCAAAGGCAGTTTGAAAATGGGACTGCTTTCATTTAGTAAGGAAGTTCATCATGTTGGCTTACAAGACCACTACTCTAATTTCGCCCAGTATCATTCTTCTACCTATGCTGATCTTTTCAAAGACAAACTAGGGAAACTTCCAGTTCTGTACTCCATGTAGTTAGACCCAGATGTCAGTCCAGTTATCAGACAAGCTTGAAAAAGTTCCAATAGTCATGCAGAATAGTCAAAGCCGAGCTAGATAAAATGGTGCGATAGGGTGTAATTTGTCCAGTTGGTTCTTCAACTGAATAGGTCATTGTCCATGGTGGTAGCTCATAAGAAAAGCTCAGATGACATTAGAATATATACTGACCCACATGATGTGAACAAAGCACTAAAACGACCTAATCATCCAATACACACAGTTGAAGAAGTCGCAGCTCTGATGCCAAATACCACTGTTTTTTCATCTTAAATGCAAAGAGTTCATTTTGGCAAATTCAGCTTGACAAGAAATCCTCAGTGCTAACTACTTTCAGTACTCTGGAAGGTACAGATTTTTGAAAATGCCATTTGGGATAAATTCTGCAAGGGAAGTCTTTCAACAGGCAATGGAGCAACTTTTTTCCAGGTATCCTTGTGCTATTATAGTATACGACATACTAGTTGGAGGTAATGGTGAGACTGAGCATGAGAGAAACCTCAGAAAAGTTCTGGAAAGGGCACGTCAAGTGAATCTTAAGCTCAACCCACAGAAATGCAAATTCAAGCTACAAGAAGTTACTTAAAGTATGTTGGTCATTTATTTACCAGTTCAGTCCTACGACTAGACTCTAAGCAAACAGCCATTCTCGAGATGCCAGCTCCAGACAATGTTCAGACCTTGCAATGTTTTCTTGGCATGGTTAAGTATCTAGGCAAGTTCATTCCGGACTTGAGCCAATTTTCAGCAGCGCTCAGAGAGCAGACACGTAAAGATGTATCCTGGTCTTGGGTAGAATAATACCAAAGAGCATTTCATGTCCTGAAACAGAGAAATGTCAATCCACCTACTCTCAGATATTATGATGTTCACAAGCCAGTCACTCTTTCATGTGATGCTTCGACATCTGGTCTAGATGCAGTCATTCTACAAGAGGGTCAACCTGTTGCCTATACAGAGAACTCTTACTCAAATTGAAATGCAGCATGCTCAAATTGAGAAGGAGATTTTGGGAATTGTGTTTGCATGTTCAAAGTTCCAAGATTATGTTTACTGTAGACCTATTCAGACTGAAACAGACCACTAACCACTAGTCACTATTTTGAGTAAGCCTATGAATTCAGCTCCAGCCACATTGCATTGCAAGATGCTGAGATTACAAAAGCATAATTTCACTATTGTCTACAAGAAAGGCAAGCTTCTTTATCATGCTGATACATTGTCCAGATCTTGCAGAAATATCACTGAAAGCATGAGAATGAGATCCTTGCTTTTGAAATCATGGAAGTGAGAATTTTTTCTTCCACACATTTTGATGAGCTGAGAGATCACACCGCCACAGAACCAGCAAAAGAAAAAAAAAAAAGAAAAGAAATTTGAGAGAGATGGAATTGCCTGTCTCAAAGGACAAGCCTACCCCAAGCCGACCAACAGGCTTAATGCATACCATGATGCTGGATTGGAGCAACAAGGTAATAAACCAGTCAACGAGCTGAATGAAGACTCAACCCCCTCTATCTCTGCCTTTTCATGGCCGAGACGATCGGAGAGCATGAGAACTGCACAAATCCACCAGAGACCAATCAGAATCATTTCAGGGCGGACCCAAGTGAGAAGTCAAAAGAGGATTCATGGGCAGGTAAGCAGAGATTGCTGACAAACGGTCCTTCACAGAAGAATAGGCCAGGCCAGACTGAAGCAACTCACACAAATAAGAGAAGATCAGAGGGACACCCACTGAAAAAGGGTCCTGGTTATGAGCATGGACCAGACAGAAAATCTTTTCTAACTGGACAATTAAGATATTCTGGATGAAGGTTTCCTTGCCTCCTGTAAAACCTGGAGAACGTTCTCAGAAAAGAGGTACCAGAAAGGGATCAAAAACCTTTCACCAACATTGTCAGTTAAAGAGTGGGCAAGTCAGGATGGATGGAAGACTCCTTTGTCCTGTGTGAGGAGATTCAACTGGTGAGGTAACTTGTGGTGACTGCCCCTAGCCAGATGCATTAAAAGGGGGGAACCAGTGCTGTTTTAGCCAAAAGGGAGTCACTAAGAGTTTTGGGGAGTCCAGCTTAATCTTCCGTAGGACAGTTGGACATAGAGGAAGAGGGGGAAGCTTAAGGAAACATCCCCTTCCAAGGAAAAGAAAGGGCATCCATCCTCCATGCTAGATGCAACAGAAAATAGGAAGCTGTCTGTTCTGAAGGGAGGTAATAAGATCTACCTGAGGAACACCCCACCAATGGACAACATCCAGAAATACATCTCTATGAAGCATCCGTTCCTGAGCCTGTGCTTTGGTTCTGCTCAGAGAGTCTGCCACTAGATTGTGCCTTGAAGGAATGTACATTGCCTGAAGAGTTAACTGATAACCAAGAACCACCTACCGAGAATGAAGAGCCATCCTGCAGAGGAGGTAAGATTTTGTGCCTCACTGCTTGTTGACATACAACATTTATTTTTATTTATTTATTTTACATTTGTTGACCGGGCTAGTCTAGCTGGATATAACCATTAATTCCCAACGACCCTTACTCAGAAAGGTTAGAAACAATAAAAACTTTGACCCTGCCAAATTCCAACAAGAACTAAGCTCATGTAATTGGTCTATTCTAAATCACCTCCCCTTAGAGGAAGCAGTAGCATACTTTAACAACAAATTCCTTGAGATCCTTGATTTGCATGCACCTGTTCGTTCAAAGAGAACCAAGACAAAAATTGCACCATGGCTTTCTATAGAGTCTAAACTCAAAATTACCATTAGAAACAAAGCATGGGCTTTATGGTGTTTTTCTAAAGACCCTCAAGATCACATTAAATACAGGCAACGCAGGAACGAAACCAAAAAATCAATTTTACAAGACAAAAAACAATACTACTATAATTTACAGACAGTAAATCAAAATAACCCTCAGAAGTTTTGGGCAGGTTTAAATAATCTACTACATCCTGGACAAACTTCAACCCCAATCCCTGCTGCTACTATTGATAAAACCCCTGAAGATGTTTCTGATAGTTTTAACCAATTCTTTACTGAGACAATTCAAGCCCTAGCTAGCCAACTACCTCCTAGCTCCCCTGGTCCTGAAAGTAGCACCCCTAGAAACCTACTCATGTTCAGCTTCCAACCAGTCACCACTTCACTTATCCGTATCTTGATCAAAAAATTAAAACCCACTACACTTTCTGCCGATCAACTCCCTGCAGAGTACCTACAAAAAACAGCTGATGCTATTGCTTACCCCGTCTCAATACTAATCAATCGAACCATAGTAGAAACTAAAATTCCCACCATCTGGAAAATATCCTATGTAATCCCACTTCACAAAGGCGGCAGCTCTACTGAATTCTCCAATTATAGGCCAATAGCTATGCTCTCTCCACTTGCAAAGATTATGGAAAAATGTATTCATAGACAACTCATGCACCACCTAATCCAAAATCGCCTTATGGCAGACACTCAGCATGGCTTCTGTCCTCATCACAGCACTACTTCAGCCCTCCTAGCCTTTACTAACACCATAAACCATAATTCCAACAATAATTATATATCCTCAGCCCTCTTTTTGGATCTTTCCGCCTTATGGCAGACACTCAGCATGGCTTCTGTCCTTATCACAGCACTACTTCAGCCCTCCTAGCCTTTACTAACACCATAAACCATAATTCCAACAATAATTATATCTCTTCAGCCCTCTTTTTGGATCTTTCCAAGGCACTCTATATGGTTGATCAACTTTTAATCCACACCCTGCAAACATTCTGTCTAGATAATGGAGCCCTCCAGTGGTTTCAATCCTACCTGAATGGTTGACAGCAGGCTGTCCTCTGGCAGAACAAACTCTCTAACCTTCTACCTAACACCCTTGGAGTACCACAAGGCTCTATACTAGGGCCCTTGCTGTTCTCCATCTTCATTAACGACCTTTATACTGTCATCCCAAAAGTCAGCTGTATCCAATATGCTGATGACTCTACTCTGATTTGCTCAGCCACATCTCCAGTAGAGTTATGGTCAGCTACCCAGACCACCTTTAATAGAATAGAAAACTGGCTTTCTGAACATTGTCTGATCCTAAATCCCAAAAAAACTAAAATGCTGTTATTTTCACCAAAACGTAGGTCTACCGCTTTCACCTTTACCATAAAATCAAATGATGGCACAATAATCTCCCCTGACCCATCTACAAAACTATTAGGTGTCATCATAGACAATAATCTAAAATTTGACCTACATGTTAAACAAACTATCAAAACCATCAATAAAAAACTAGGGTCACTTTACACAATAAAAGCCTTCCTAACCCCTCCAGCTAAAATTGCCATAGCTTGCTCTCACCTTCTTTCAACCCTTCTGTATGCATCCACTCTACTCTCGAATTTAAACAAGACTGTCCTTAACAAACTCTCAATTTGCAACAACCACATTGCCAGGTTTGCCACTGGGCTGCCTTTTAGGACACATCATTGCATCAATCTAAATCAGCTTGGGTGGCTTGAACTACCCAGCCTAATCCAGTATAACCAACTGATTATGGCCTATAAAATCCTCTATAAGCTGGACAATACTCCTGCACTTAAAAATATTATCACCCCCTATAACAATCCTAGACCGCTTCAATCCTCTAACAAATTACTAATTCAGACTAGCAAAATTAATAACACAGCCGGTGATTCTCTCTTTGCAAACTCTGTAAGTAGATCCTGGAACGCTCTTCCAGCTGATATTACCTTACTTTCCACCTTAGGTCAATTTAAAACTAGACTCAAACAACATTTGTCACTTAACTGGCTATGTCAATGTATCAAGCCTGGCTAACTCTCTCTAGAATGTGTAAAAATCTGTTAACCAGTTTACTGTGTAATTTAATTTAATCTTGACTTGTGCTCAGGATTAACTGTAACCTGTGGAACTTTGTTTAACTTGCTTACTTATGTAACCTCTGTAAATAGTCTGTTTGTAATATGTAATGCTGGTATTCTGTAATGCTGTATCTGCTTACCCTTGGAGCTTTTCTCCCCAGGCCTCCGCTGAAAATGGACATGCATCCAGTCGGACTATCCCGGTCAACAAATGTAAAATAAAATAAAAAATATATGTCCATTTTCAGTAGAGGCCTGGGGAGAAAAGCTCCAAGCATGAACAGTGACAAAGTTAACAATATAAAAAGACATGATAAAACAAATACAGAGGCAGCATTGTTCAAAGAAAAATTAAAAATTATAAAAAATTTTAGTAAAAAATTCTACTAAACAATATACTACACACATGAGAAGGTATGAGCAAGAAAAATAAGTTATATTTTATCTTCATATTGTGAAGAAAAGGGTAATGTTGTCTGTGCACACCTTCAAGGGGCCTGGAGAGAACAAGGGGTGAAAAGCTTGAAGGACCAGAATCAGAGCTCTCATCTCTTTGATGTTGATATGGTCTGACTTCTGATGGGGAGACCACAGACCCTGAATTATTTTCAGGTGAACAAAAGAATCCCACCCCATGTCTGAGGCATCAGTGAACAGTTCCAGAGAAGGGACTGGAGGTTGAAAGGCCTGGCCTGGGTTGACAGCAATCTGTTGACTCCACCACTCAAAGTCCTTCTTTAGACATGGAAGGAGGGATACACTAAAATCCAGAGGGTGACAGTGCTGCAGCCAAACTGACTTGAGGTACCACTGAAGCTTCCTCATAAGCATTCTGACAAGAAAAAGCAATGGAATAGAAGAGGCAAGGAATCCAGAGTCCAAAGAAACTCCCTGGCCAGTGTGGCAGTTAACAGGAAGAAGAGACTGAAAGAAGGCGGACAATGACAAAGTTTTTGGAGATGGAAAAGAGGCCGACATTGGCACTGCCCGAATCATGCATTCCAGATACACATGATCCTGAGAGGGAGTCAGGACAGACTTTTGGAAGTTGATACTGAACCCCAAACTTTTAAGAAGACAGATGGTAAACTCCAGATCCTGTAACAGGTGACTGGGAGAAGGCACTTGAAGCAATTGGACATGCATATAAGGAAAAATATGAATGCCTTGGAGCCTGCAGAAAGCAATCACAGGAGCTATGCATTTTGTGAATACCATTGGGGCAGAAGAGAGGCCAAAGGACAAAGCAGAGAACTGAAAATGAAAAAAAGTCACAGAGAAACATAAAAACTTCCTGAAAAAATGGTGAATAGGGATATGAAGGTAAGCATCTTTCAGATCCAAGGACACTGGAAAACCCTTAGGTAATAAAAGGGGAAACAGAGTTTGAAGAGTAAGCACCTGAAAAGAAGGGACATTGAGAAAGGTGTTGAGCCAGAAGAGATCCAGAACAGGTCTCCAAGTGCCCTCCTTTTGAGGAAAAAGCCTCAGAGGCAAAAAATACATGCGATCTCCACAGCCCTCCACACCACATACCCACAAAGTTCACACACCTGTCTCACAGCCACTATGGCTTAACCATAAACCCAACATATTAGTCATAGGAGAATCCATCGTGAGGCACACAGATGTGCCTCTCACCAGGCTGGATAAGGAGAAAGTCATGGTTAGTTGTCTGTCAGTGGCCAGAATCTGCCATATGACACACGTAAAAGTCTCTCAACAACAGGTGCTGTTATGACTCTGTCATAGTCCATGTTAGTGTGAATGACTTGAGACGTACCTCCCTGGACTATATGGAGAGAGACATGATTGAACTCGCTGAATATGTGTCACAGGCGGGTATGTCCCTAGCCTTAAGCAGCCTTCTAACATCACCCAGAATAATGCCTCAATACAAACAGAAAATGACTGACTTTAATAATTTGCTTAAGTTCTGGTGTCATTCCAGGGGGATCCCGTACCCGATAGCCTGGGAAGATATGATTGACAGAACACAATGCTTTGCCAGAGATGGCCTGCATCTGTCTCACTTGGGCTTCAGGCTTCTGGCAAAGGCACTTGCCTCCCACATAGTGCCTTTTTTTTCCTTAGAAAAAGTGATGAGGTTAAACCTACCAACATAAAAATGTCAACAAAACGCAAATTTAAGGTCATGCTGCTAAACGCTAGGAGTCTACGCACGAAACTGCACTCATTGCAAGCATTCTTAACCCTGGAAAATGCTGACATCTGCGCAGTCATAGAAACCTGGTTCAAAGTTGCGGAGAGCACCCCAGCCATACCTGGTTACTCATCCTATCATACATTCAGACCCCAAATTGTGGGTATTAAAGCCAAAGAAGGTGGAGTGTCAATATATATTAAAGACATACACAATTCCAGGCTGGTCAAACAGTATGACCCACAGGAGACACTCCAGGTGCAGTTAACCACTGACAAGACCCCTATACAAATCATAGCTAGCTACCAGCCCCCAAATCTGACTCAAGATGCCCAATCTGCCTATCTGGACCTCTTCAAATCGATCAAGATTCAGCCCTTTACCCTGATCCCGAGTGACTTTAACTACCCAAACATAGAATGGAAGAACTACTCATGCCAGCACAGAAATACCCAAAGATTCCTTGATTTTGTCAATCCAAATGCTTTGGAACAGCTAGTCAATATCCCCGCAAGAGGTGATAATATCTTGGACTTGGTATTAACCAACATGAGTAACCACTGCAGCATCCCTGCAGTACCATCCTCCCTTGTAAGATGTGACCATAAAGTGGTCATGTTCGAAGTCATCATATCCCCCGACCCCCCTCTAGCTAGGGTCAAACAAAAAAACTTCTCCAAAGCTGATTATGTAAACAGCTTTACATCCCCCTCCCTCTCTCTAGGAACTGGCACCAGTATCCAAAACTATACCAAATTACTATAAGAACATTTATATAGATGCATGGAATCAGGCATACCTGACAGGACTAAATCACCCTCCGCAAGGAAGAGTAAACTTATCTGGTGGACATCTGCAATAAATAATCTCTATAACAAAAGAAAAAAATTGCTGTCCAGGACCAAGAAGGAGCAGCTGCCCAACTGGAAGCAATCTCTCCTTAGTCTAAATAAGCAAATAAGAGCACTATTGAAATCCTCCAAAGTCCAAATTGGCCACATCTGCTAGAGACAATCACAAGACCTTCTTCACATATGTCCGTAATCTCAAAGGTAGGACCCAGATCTGTTTAGAACTGGTGGTCAAGATCACCACATATACAAATGCCATAGATATAGCAAACCTGCTGGCTGACAGATTCAGTAAAAATTTCACCCTCTGTCTCCCTCCCATCAGTAAATCAGGACATTCCCAGTACCAGCCCCCTTCCCATTATATCTAGGGATCAGGTCATCACTGCTATCTCAAAGGCAAAACGTACAGCCTCCATGGGACCTGACAACATCCCAGGCTGCATCCTACATGAAATTGGGCAGGAACTTGCAGCATCATTAAGTACCCTATTCAACTAAAGCCTGAGTACTAGCTTTGTCTCAGCTGAGTGAAGGACAGCCAATATTATCCCTTTAGGCAAAGGTGGAGCATCCACCGATCCCGGAAATTACAGACCCATCAGCCTAACTATCCGGATCTGTAAGGCCATGGAACAGAATATCATGGACCTCATTAACAAGGACATTGACAACTGCCAAACACTTGATCCCACACAGTTTGGCTTTAAGGGGAGCTCACGTCTGTTAAATTTCTTCAACTTTGAGACAGTCACCAAAGCCATTGACGAGGGGGAAATGGTGCACACCACCTACCTTGACTTGGCCAAAGCCTTTGACACTATTCCCCGCTCGGACATAACAGATAAACTCTCTCAACTAGCCATCAATCCGTATGTTACCAGATGGGTCGCTAACTGTCTAACTAGAACCCATCTAGTCAAAATAGGGGAAGCCACCTCAAGCACTAGACCCGAATCGAGCAGCGTACCCCAGGGTTCAGTCTTGGGGCCTCTGTAATTTGGGATATACTTTTCTGAGGTTCAGGCCAAAACCAGTGGGATATGGCTGACCAAGTCTGCAGATGACTGCAAGCTGGGCACTGTCCTCAATTCTCCTAATGACGTGGACATCCTCCAAGAGGGTCTCAACCAAACAAATGACTGGTGCCAGAAACATGGCCTTAAGCTGAATACAAAAAAAAATGCATCATCATCCCCTTTGCGGACAGTGACGTCCCCACAAATTATCACATTAATAACAACGTCCTAAGCACCCAATCAGTTGTGAGGGATTTGGGCACCCAGATTGATAGCAACCTGACTTTTAACCACCATGCTGCTTCAATTGTACGGAAAGCTTTCTACATGGCCCATCTCATAAGTAAAGGTATCTCATCTAGGGACAAGGAGGTCATAACATCCCTGTATTCTTCCCTTATAAGGTCCATTATTGAGTACAATGCCCCGTTCGGCATGTACCTCACAAAACACATGCAGCAGTTGGAGAGACCGCAGAGGTTCCTCACCAGGAGAATACAGGGCCTCAAAAATCTACCATACACAGACAAAAGCCCTATCCCTCTACTCAGTTTCATACAGACTGCTCAGAGGTGACCTCTGTCTGACATACAAGGCAATCTCGGACCCCACTTTGATGGGACTGCTGCATATCTGCAAGTCAAGCTCCACTCAAGTAACCCAAATGCGTGACCTTAACCTTGCCTGTGACATTGACAGGACTTGTTGGTGGGACAGATGTGCCCCAGTAACTCCCTTATCTGTGGAATAGAGTCCCTCTCCACTTCCAGCAGAGTACCTCTTTACCCCTTTTTAAAGTGCAACCTGGATAACTTAATGGGAAATAGAAAATACATCCCTGGGATTCCACCCATGTCCCTGCTGGACAGGGGCATCGGGTACTGATTTGCCTAGACATGGGCTAAACTCATGGCAAGGCTTATAAGGTCCTCAGGGACAATTGCCTAGTAACTTCTTATGATCCTATGAACCAGAAACATCCTAGAATAAAAACCCTTTCCCGGGGGGGGGGACAGGTTGAATGGTTCCTTGGTTCATCAGACACCCTAGAACCTCCAGGGAATGAGGAAATTGCTGTATACCACACCCCCTCTATATCTATACCCATCCTAGGCTCCTACATACCACACCTCCTCTATATCTACACCTACCCTAGGCACCTACCTCACTTGCACCGCCCTCCTAACTATACCTCTCTCTGTTACCTCTCCTTTCTCCCCTCCCCACCCAAAACTACACACATACCTTTATATCCACCTGGTTTCTTTTACTCACTCTACACTCTTAGCCTATATCCAGTCTATTCCTTTCTTTCTCACCTCAACATGTCTACTAAAGCTTACAAACCTACATCCAAGACCCCTGTAACAGGAACTGCTCTGAAAAAGCTAACACTTCTACTTATTATTTCTCTTGCCCTCACACTACCCTACTTCCTAACCAGTTATGAATCAAACCCTGATTACCACTTTAACTACTCTCCCAAACATACAGCCTCTGATTGCATAAGCCTAAAATTTACTCATTTAAACATTACATCTATCCCTAGCTACCTCCTTGCCAGATATCACAGACTGTCCCACATTAAAATTCTAAATCTCTTGATTAAGAAACCAAAATACTTACTGTACTCCCCTATCAAAGCTTACCTCGAATATAGCCACTCTACCTTGGTAGACGGGGACATTCACCCCAACCCAGGACCCTTAACCACTTCATCTGATGAGGCAACCACTACACTAAACTCTTCCCTACTACTACCAACCTCCAATCCAAATACTCTACTCATAGGTCACCTTAATATAAGAAGTGTCAATAACAAAATCACCCATCTCCACATCCTTCTTCAACACCACTCCTTTGATATTCTCTGTTTAACTGAAACCTGGTTAAAACCCTTTACTAAAGATAATGAAATCTTACCTCCAGGTTACAACATCCTGAGACTTGACCGCAAAACTAAAAAAGGCGGAGGAGTTGCACTACTATTCAAAACAGAACTAAATGTAACATTAATACCCTATGATAACCTAGACATGAATAAAAGACTGAACTTCTCATCTCAAAGCTGCAACTAAACCCTAAAAAGTCCATCTATATTATCTGTATATATCTACCTCCTGGAAATAATTCTACTACTACAGAAAATATCCTTAGTTGGCTCACCTCCTCCTATCCACAAGAAACCATAATTCTTGGAGACCTCAACCTGGACTGGTCCTCTTTAATTACTAATAACCCAGCTTCTCATATTAACCTCTATGGCTTTACTCAAATAATAAACACCTCTACTAGGATTAACAAACCTAACAACAAAGAAAGCATTCTAGATTGGATTCTCGTTAACAAACCTCTACTAAAATATCAGTCTGGAACAGTACCGGATGACTTTAGTGATCACAATCTAACCTATATTATAAGACAAAGAAATGCCTCTAACAATACACCTATCTTTAGGACCCTATGTAATCTCAAATGTTTCAATCCTATTCTATTTAGAACTGAACTAAGTGCCTGCAATTGGAACCCACTAAAGACACTTCCTCTTGAAGAAGCTGTGCTATACTTCAATACCACATTCCTAACTATTCTAGATAATCATGCACCATCACGCTCCATCCGAATTAAATCTAAACCTGCCCCCTGGCTATCTAAAGATACAAGACAAAAAATGTTACTTAGAAACAAAGCTTGGATAAAATGGCAAGCTAGCAAATCTTTCATAGACCAACAGACCTTTAGGCACCTAAGAAACAGTACCAAAAAAGCTATCTTCTCTGATAAAAGGAGTTATTATAGTAATCTCCAGCAAGCTAATCACTATAACCCTCAAAAATTCTGGTCAACCCTAAATAGGCTTTTACACCCTGGACAGACTACCACTCCATCCCCTACCGGATCTGAAAAGAATTCTACCCTTGATACTGCCAACACTTTCAACTCTTTCTTTATTGATACTATTAATTCCTTGGCCTCTCACCTCTCTAGTGACAACACTAGCATCCCCGACCTTGCATCCTCCAAACTACCAACCTTTAGGCTACAACCCATCTCCACTGCCTTTATACAAAAATGTATCCACAAACTCAAACCATGCACCCCCTCGGCTGACAGCAGCCTCTGAAATTGCCTATCCCATATCCATTCTCATTAATAGAACTGTAAATGAAGAAACCATACCCGACATCTGGAAAATCTCTCACATCATACCCTTACATAAAGGAGGTAACTCCTATGAATACTCTAATTATAGGCCCATAGCTCTCTTGTCCCCACTAGCAAAAATCATGGAAAAATGTGTTCACCATCAGTTAATGGACCACTTAATAAAGAACAACATTCTTACTAACTGTCAACATGGCTTTAGGCCTTTTCATAGCACAACCACCGCTCTCCTCTCCTTTACAGACCTTATTAACAAGAATCGTAATAATAACATCCTGTCTTCAGCTCTCTTTATTGACCTGTCTAAAGCCTTTGATATGGCTAACCACTCTAGTCTCTTGAAAATTCTTGAATCTCTCTCCTTAGAATCTAAGGCTGTCCACTGGTTTAGTTCCTATCTTACAAACAGGAAACAAGCCGTTCTCTGGGATAAACTCTCATCCCTTCTCCCAATCTCACTTGGGGTCCCCCAAGGCTCTATTCTTGGAACACTTCTTTTCTCCCTCTTTATAAATGACTTACAAATAGCTATTCCCCAGGCTACTTGTATACAATATGCTGATGACTCCACATTAATTTGCTCTGCTAAATCCATCTCTGAACTTCAAATTAATACTCAAGCTGTTTTCTCCAAAGTTGAAACTTGGTTCTTAAAACGATGCCTACTCCTAAACGCTAAAAAAACAAACTCTTACTCTTTAAGCACACTACCAGATCCCCTACATTAGATTTTACTATCCTATCTAACAATGGAACTATTATATTACCTGACCCTACTACCAAACTGCTAGGTGTCACGATTGACAACAACCTTACCATTAAATCTGTAAACAGAAAACTCGGCTCTCTCTATATAGAATTAAAACTTTCTTAACCTCCCCAGCCAAAACTACTCTTGCCCACTCTCATCTTATTTCCACTCTTCTCTATGCTTCACCAATCTATACTAACCTCAAGAAAAACAATCTCTCTAAACTATCTACCACGTACAATAATATAGCTAGATTTGTTACTGGTAAACCTTTCAGAACTCACCACTGTCTGAATCTGCAGCAACTTAACTGGCTTGAACTGATGTTGCTTCTTTCCCAACTCACATTTGTCCAAAGAGCATTCTACCAACCCCACAACACACCTATACTCTCTAACCTCTTAACCCCCTACTCTAATCTGAACTCCCTCCGTTCATCAAGCAAACTACTAGTTTCCTTAACCAAATCCAATAACCTAGCAGGTGATTCCCTTTTCTTGAATACCATTGGAAAACACTGGAATCAACTTCCTACCGAACTTACTTCCATTGCATCTACTGTTCTGTTTAAACAAAAACTCAGAATCTACCTTAAAAGCCACTGGATGTGTCCCTGCTCTAATCCTGATTAAAGTAATTTCCTTCAGTTAATCCTTCTTTTCTCTTCCCTATTCTTCTGTACCTCCTGCTTCTTCCCTTAGCTTTCTTTCTCTACCTTTACAGACTCCTTTCTTCATTTTTCCTCCTTATGGCTATGAATCTCTTTCCAACAAGTATTTGTCTGCTTATATCTGCTCTCTCTCTATTGCTGCTTCTCTTTCCTTGATCTTACACTCTCTCTTCTTGGTGTTAAAATATGTTAGTATGTTCAACATGATGTTACTTAGTTTCCCTAGGAAGTTAAGTCCTTTTCTTTCTTTTGGTAACATTTTCATTTCTCTTTCCCTGCTCTTACACTTTCTGTTTTCTTGGTTTTAGAATTAGGTAATAATGTGTATTATGATATTATTTGGATTATCTACATAGGTAAAGTACTATTCTTTTGTGTAACCATTTTCTTTGTCTATATCCTACCAGTCTGTATTTGTTAATTGTGCTCATGATGTATCTCCTTTTGTCTAAATGTGGAGCTTTTCTCCCCGGGCCTCTGCTGAAAATGGAAATACATCCAGTTGGACTAGCCCGGTCAACAAATGTAAAATAAATAAAATTGAGGAAACCCTGAAAATGGAGGGAGCAACTTGCCTACCATGAAGTAACTCTGATGGATAATAGAAAGAACCCAAAAGTCTGAAGTGATGAGACACCAATTTGGAAGACAAAGGGAAAGCCATAGGGACAAAAGAGCCTGGTCTAAAAGAAGTGTGTGTGTGTGTGGGGGGGGGGGGGGGGGGACTGTCAAAGAAGCAGGATTATCAGATAAAGGAGGAATCTGGGCCACAGAAATCTTAGAAGCGTTAGCAGATGCAGCTCGCCTACCACTCCTGCCATTGGAGGTCTGTGAACAAAAGCAGATATAGAAGGATAATTCCTCTGGAATTTACGGTTTGTTGAGAGAAAAATATGTTTAAGGTCCTGCAAGGGTTTGTCTTTCTCTCGAAGAGACAAACATGTCAGCAGCAGCAGCAGTCCCAAAAATGCTTATTATCCAGAAGAGCATCCAACAACTTGGCCTTAATGGTCTCAGGCAGAGACTGGAGATGAAGCCAATAATAGTGCCTCATGACAGACACAAAAGCTGCAGCCCTGGAAGAGGCATCAGCAGCATCACAGCTACAATGAATAGAGTGGCGAGCTACTTGAGAAGCATAACCAAAAATAGATAAGGCATAGCATTTCCCTTCAGAAACAGGTAAGTTAGAAATAACCTGAGAAGCCTGAGCAATCAAGGCCAGAGCATACCTGGTCATGTGGATCTGGTTAACAGCCCTAAAGGCCATTCCCTTTCAGGATCCTTAGGGTAGACCAAAAGACGCTTCAATTTTTGTCTTTTCTTGGAAGGGACCTCAGCCCAAACAAATACCAGAGATTCCAACCCTTGGCGAGATTCGATAAGAGAAGCAAGAACCCCCTTCCTGACTAATAACTGCAGAATCCCTCTAGGACCCTCCGAGATAATCATCTGCCATTCCTCCTCAATGTCTGGAGCAGACACCTGCAAAGCCTCAGAGGACGTGCAAAAAAGATGGATCCATGCTGGCTTCCAACAGAGTCATGGCAGAAGAATCTGATGCAGACACCGAATGATCTACATAATTATCACCTGCTTCTAGAGGGATGTCCAGTGCAGGCTGGACAGCTAAAAAATCCAGCCAAGACTTCATGGCCTTCTTCATACCCAATGGGAGTATCTCAGAGTTACAGGATTCTGCCATGGTACCCCACGCTAACTGTTTAAGCCATTAGTTTTCAAGATAAATAGCCAGGGAAGACAAACGGCTTCTGAACAACATAGGCACAAATGCCTTACAGATACTACAAGAGGTATGGTCATAGGAAGCACCTAAACAAAAAAAGAGACACTATTCATGATGACCATTATGGGGAATCTGCCTCCCACAGGGACATTTTCCCTTCCTGCATGACATGAACTCTAGGTAGCAAAATAAAATAGAAGAACAGGAAAAGTGTGTGTGTGTGTGTGGGGGGGGGGGGGCAACACAACAGGACACTTATCTGGTGACTAAGTATTCAGTACAGTAACAGGAAGTTCAGACCAACTAGCAATAATGGCTTTCAAACTGGTGGCAAAGAATTTCTGGGTGGTTGTGTCAGTATGTCCTTTTAATGCCCTACAGTTCTGTGCAGGGAGCATAAATGTGACAGATGGTGCATACAAGATCATTAGGCTTTTGTATACTGCTGAACACCGGATTGCCCTGGGTGGGAGATCCCTTCTGTTTAGGATACTGCAAAGGTAATACAGAAGGACATCCATATAATCTGTGTACAGAATAATGTTGAACTGTGTCCATTTTACACATAACTCACGAATGACATTGGAGAGTACCTCCTATTTCTTTATCCGAGGTATAACCAAAAACTGATATGCTGCATTGGAAGTTATTGCTCCACATCACTTAAAAGTGGGCTCAGCCTTCAAAATGTTACCACACAGGAAATGGAAACATTTTGGACTCATCATACAACTGTCGTTATTAGGGGTGATACTATTAGATAAACTTACTTTGTGTAATTCTGTACACTAAGCATTAGCAAACATTTCAGTCAGTAATTACATACTGCATAATCTCCTGTCTGATCTGTATCATATATATCATTATATTTTCTTTTTCAATAACCAACAGCTTTACAACCATTTACTAAATGCACTTTGCCTGAATCATGCATTAAAAAGGCCCGTTGATGGGTCAAGCACGATAAACAAATGAAAATACAAGAAAATGTACTTATAACAGTTGCTAACCTACATGTGAACATTCATCTCTCTATCTCTCAACGTTAGTACACGTATCAAAAACTAATTACCTCGTTGATATCTTCCTCATCATCTTCACTGTCTTCTTCAGAATTTTCCTCTGATCCCATATCCTCTTCTCCACTATCATCATCATCTTCAGGAACTTTTCTTGGTTCCAGGGCTCGCCGCTTAGCCTGAGAAGCCATGTATCCCTGCTAGCAGTACAGAAGAAAGTCTTCCGGGATGGACGGAAACATTTCACAACCCAAACAGGGCATAAGTTACTGTGAAAACATTATCAGGTTGAACGAGAGCATGTGACAGTAATACATTTACATCGATAATACTACATTGTTATGCACAAAAAGAAAAATGATAAATTAGGGCAGTATTTCAATATATCCAATATACTTCACACCCCCGAATTCCTTTAATAATACTTTCCTCTGCTTTTTCAACTCTGACCTTGGTGCAGGACTCGTTCGAGTTTCCTGTTTTGAAGCTAAGTGGGAATTTAAATAGGCGAAGAAAGGCTGTCACCCTATATTTTTGCTGCTTAATTAGTTATTGTTAAGTTACTTTGGTTTAGTATGGGACATAGTGTATTGCCTGTTTAATCTTTTTTTTTTTTTGTAGAAAACAGTACGAAGGGACCTTGCTGATTCTAGTTTTCGCTGTGGTTGTCAGGTACAGCAAAAGTTTTGCGTGGTTCATTTGATCACATTTTGCAAATTATGTCTAACACCCGTTATCCCTTCTCTGTTGTTAAGTTGGCATGTAGTTGTGCCTTTTAAATATATCTGAGCTCAGTGAGATGTAAATAACAGCAAAGGGCAGCTGGGGATTACAACAGATGTCTATTTTTGCTGATTTTTTTTTAAATTATTTGTCAACTGAATAAGCTCACTAGACAGAGCAGAGTCCCTAAGCATACACGTCTTTGTCAGCTTTGCCTGATTTCACAAAATGTCCCTGATTTTATTACGTATATTTTGTCTTTTCTTTATAAAACGTGTGGTTCTCTTGACAGAAGTCCATTCATTTAATGACAGACATTTGAATTTCACACGCCATATCCGTCAGAAAATGCAAAACCATTCATTCTAGTAGCTTTCCAACTATGTAAGGGCAGTATTTAAAATTTGTCCCTTTGTCACTCATTACATTTTGGTTTTGTCCCTGACTCAGGCTGAGAGGATGAGCATTATGCCCATGAGCACTGTTTGACAAAGTGACTTGCTCATACTTGTGCAATATGCAAGTTAAAACTATGGGAATTAACTTTTTCTTGTAATCCTATGTTTATCTCAGCTCATAGCTTTACTCCAGTCTGTTAGACTGTCTTATCTTTGACTATGAAATAATTAACGGGCTAAATGCATAAAATATAATTTTTTTATTGTATGTTTTAGAAATATATTTTAATTTGAGCTCTCTTGAGCTGTACTGCATGAAGTGGTATTGTATGTAAATCTAGTTTGTTGGTAGTATTTTACTTGCAGTGTGTAAATATTTTTGTGTAAGTGTATGCACTGAAAAAAAAAATCGATGTACTTTCGAAAAAAAAAATCTACCTTTTTCATTGTATGTTTGCATCAGTCTATCAGTGAAGTAAATATGTGATAAATTGTAATTTCACAAAACCTGCTGTGGTGCAGCGGTACGGTTGTCGCCTCACAGCAAGAGGTTCTCCTGTTTGATTCTTGGCTGGAGCGCCTTCTGTATGGAGTCTGCATGTCCTCCCTGTGGTCGAGTTGCATTCGAAAGACATGCGTGAATGGGCATGCCTTTGTTGAAGGTTGGGCGTGGAGCTGGGACCACGGCACCGTGAAAATCTACTGCCAATCATTAGCGGACCGGAGTTCTGCTGTGGCAAATCCTAACCGGGAAAAGCCGAAGGAACAACAACTGCTGATAAAATCCCTCCCAAAAGTGTTTTTGAAGTCCATGCAGAACCGTGAATCAAAAGATTAGAGTCTGTAGGTCTTGTGTCACTATGCACTGTACTTAAAATGAAGGCTACTCTTCTTTTTTGATTATATCTCGAAGTACCACCCTAGATGTGCAGCAGTAAACCTTGCCTTCACTCTTCCCATTTCGTAAATACTCAGCTTGAGTGACAAACTGCTGCAGTCTCAGATGCTGATGATAATTACTGTGTAAAACATTTAGTAAACCTTGCCTTCGCTCTTCCCATTTCGTAAATACTCAGCTTGAGTGACAAACTGCTGCAGTCTCAGATGCTGATGATAATTACTGTGTAAAACATTTCAAAACAAAATGTTACAAAACACAAATAGAAACAGAAATGTAAAATACAAAGTAAATTTATCAATCATTTCCTGACTTTAGCATTATTAGCAGTTGAGATGCTGTGTTTACAGTAGGGCTTGAGTTCAAGTTCCCATCTTGGTAACATTTCAGAAAATATTTAAAGTGTATCTCAAAACTTATGTATTTCTTGAAACTTGGCTATCAATAATAAATCAATGAGGTAATTTTGTTCTTCCTTCCAGTGTAGATGGCCTTGAATATTTAGCTTGTATTTCTGTCCACTTTTTTTCAGAAAAATCAAAAGCACTATTTTATTTTATTTACATTTGTTTACCGGGATAGTCCACTGGGCTAAGATGAGCCCATTTTCAGTGGCGGCCCATGGATAAAAGCTCCATAAACATAGTATAAGTATTACACACTACTTGTATAGTATAACATGTGACAATCAATAAACATAGACTATAAGGACACATTACATATGTGCAGCATAGTACAAATTCAATACAGCACCATGCAGTGGAGAACTACAAGATAGTGCAGTCTGAAAATAGTATCCTGCCAGGCCATGTACAGCATAACAGAAGTTCAGTATAGTACCACACAGTGGAGAAGCAGTAGGCAGTACCTCCTGAAAACAAACAGCAGATCTATAGAAAAACAGTACAGTACATACTGAAACATACAGTAGTTCACTACAAAAACCAGTACAAGCTAAAGACAGTACATTTTGAAATGGTCTGTTCATAAGAGTAGTTAAAGGATAGTTTTAATATTGTGTAAGTGAGTGCAGATGAGAGTCGGTCAGAGCTGAGAATATACATGTGTCGGTGTATGTATAGAGCGAGACAGGGATGGGAGAATGCAAGTGGAGAGGGGGTTTAGGTTATAGGAACTACAGCCTTGGTGCAGTTGCACTGCCATGGTGAGGCAAGATGTTGTTTCAGGGACTTATTGAGGGCTACTGCTGATGGACCTTACTGGTGGTGGGAGAGTATTCCATAGTTTAGCTACAGTGAAGGAGTAATGCATTTGTCCAGCTGTGTGGGTAGGTCTCACTACATTCAGGAGTAGTTGGTTACTGGATTAGAGAGGTCTGTTTGGATGATATTGTGTGAGTAGAGAGGGCAAGGAAAGGCAGTTGGAAGGTTTGTAAGAGTAGCCTTCATTGCAGTGATTAGCTGAATGAGTGTCAGGTGATGTAGTTCCAGCCAGTTTAGTAGATGATGAGTGAGTGATGAGCAGTGGTGAGAAGAATAGTCAGCATTTGTTACCCATTTTGCGATTTTTTATTGTAGCAAGATGCTAGTTTGTGTTTGAGAGGCCTGAATATTGGTCATGAGAGGTGCACTGTAAAGATGTGATGGCAGAAGGAAAGAAGAGGCGAGAAATAGTTTTGTGGAGTAGTTGAGGAAGTATTTATGTCTATAAAGAGAGCCCAGTTTTTCGTGTGTTTTTTTAATATTGGTTTGAATGTGCATGTCAAATGTCAGGCATCATCACAGATGAAAATTTATCAGTTTAGTATATGGTACAACTTTACTTATAGTGCTGTTTTGGGATTGGATGGTGACATTTTTCCTGTTTAGTGGAGAGCATTTCTTGGGTCGAAAAAGAACAACTTTAGTTTTATATGGGTTTAGGAGAAGATGGTTACTGGACATCTATAATTCTGTAGTAGTGGGGGTGTCTTGTGTGAGTTCTGATGGTGAGTTCGCAGCACAGATGATTTAGAATCCTCTGCATATTGGAGGACAGTACTTTGAGTAAGAGAGGTGTGGAAGTTTGAACAAAAGGGGCCCTAGTATGGATCCTTGTGGAACACCTGTTGTGTCAAGGAAATGAGAGAGAAGTTTGTCGTTTGGTTGAGAGGTAATTTGAGAACCATTTTAGAGATGGCGGTGAGGTACCTATGCCAGCCAGTTTAGTGATAAGGAGAGAGTGGGAGACCATATCAAACACCTTGAAGAGGTCTAGAAAGAGAGAGGAGACAATTTTTCCTCATCTTTGGCCTGGTTGACTATGTCAGAGAAGGATATGAGAGCCGTAGTAGTGCTATGACCTGGTCAAAATGGGTTCATATTAAAACACTGAATGCTGAAAACAGCGAACGGTGTTTCATTGACACATGTTCAGTGAACGCTGAAAATGTCGAAACCACAGAACAGCGATTTCTTTCCTAGGGAAAGAAATTACTGTTCCGACTCCCTCCAAAAAACATTAAACACTTCCAAATGCACATTCTAACCCTAATTATACCCCCCAAAAAACAGTAAACAACTAAATACACGTATGCATGTTACCCAACCATACATCTAATGAAAAAAAAAAACAGTAAACATTTTAAAACATATGCACTTACCTTAACCCGCACCCTAACCCTAAGGTCAGTAACTCTCGCACATTTACATAAACAGTTCCAAACACATACACACTTACCTTAACCATAATCCTACCCCCCCAAAACAAAAGTAAACAGCTGAAAACACATACACACGTAACTCAACCGTACATTTAACGCAAAATAAAAAACAGTAAACACTTTCATACATATGCAATTACCTTAACCCACACCCTAACCCTAAGGTCAGTAACTGTTGCACAATCACGCTCTGGAGCTAGACAAGGGACCACACTACACTTACAGGCAAAGCAACAAAGCGGTCAAGCGACTTCTTTCCCAGGGAAAGAATTCGCTGAACAGCCGCTTCGCTGTTTACCCTGTTCGCCTTACATGTGTCCACGAAAACGCATTAATTTTCTTTTCAATAATTTTATTTTCTGTAGTTCTAAATGTTTTACAATATGGCATTTGCCTTACAAAAGTAAGCCTAAAAGTTTTTTTTTAGGATTACCTCAAATTGCATGGGATATTGTTATCTAAATCACCATTCACAAAGAAACTTTTATTTTGTCTAGTCTTAATAACTGTGTTTTTTAATCTAATACATATAAATAAAAAGGAATAATATTTCATTTTTATATTGCCTGGGACCTTTAAAATGTAGGTTAATGCATGAAAAATCAGAAAACCATTTTGACAAGCAAAAAGAGTCATAATATTTAGTTTTGCCCTTTAAACAATCTACCGTGAAGCAGGATTTGTCAGCTGTAGAAAAAACTAGTAACAACTATTTTATCTGAGGAAACAAACCTGAAAAGATCAACAATATTAAAAGCAAACAGTTACTCTGAGGCTTAACGCTTACTTTGAACTGTCCATCCAAGACTCAAAACACTTTGTTTAGTTTTCTGTCCAAAATCAAATTCCAGTCAACTGCATTTATTATGCTGTGATGCTTAAATTTTCCACTAGCAAATGTCAGATTTCAGGAATGTTCACGCCTACTACCACTAAGGACTTGTAGAGAGAGCAGAAGAAAGGGCATGGGTATTCCAGATAAAAATAATTTTGATAATTAGAAGCTGCATTTGGGGTGTGTGGTAGTGTTACCTTGGGAAACATTTTCCTGCTTTTTTAACTAAAGTTACAACTTTTATATTTATTACCCTGTCTGAGGGTACTAGTATACTGTTTCTTTTGTACTTATTACTTGCGTTCCCTCCATAAGTATGTGCTTCTTGATTATTAGTCAGGACTACTGAGAAATTATATATCAAATGCCAAACTTGTTTCTATTTTACTTGATGGAATATTGTTTATATTCCTTCTCTTTCCTCCTTAAACAGCACATGCTACATTTTTTCATCCATGTCACCTAGAGTATTTTTTACATATGGTGGGGCTGAGAAGCAAGGAAAACAACATATATTTATGTGTATATATATATATATATATATATATATATATATATATATACACACACATACATATATATACACACACGTGTGTATATATATATATATATATATATATAAATATATACACACACACGTGTGTGTATGCGTATATTTATATATATATATATATATATATATATATATATATATACACACACACACACACACACGTGTGTGTATGCGTATATTTATATATATATATATATATCTATATACACACGGGTGTATGTGTATGTATGTGTATATATATATATATATATATATATATTTATTTATTTATTTATTTATTTATTTGCAGTTGGTTTACCAGGATAGTCCATTGGGCCAAAAGAACCCGTTTTCAATGGAGTCCTGGGGAGAAAAGCTCCAAAAAATAGACATACAGACTAGGTACATACAATAGAGAAAAGCTCTATAAGCAAACAAACTTACTAGGTACATACAATAGATTACTAAAGATACTTATACAATTTTAAAAAAGAATACAGTCATTGAATTCGCGTTTGAGGTACTTTCCACTAAGCAATCTTATAGAAGTAAGTAGAATAAATGTGGGGAGTGTTAGGGCTAAAGAGGTAGTAATTTGTAGAAAGTAATTGTTTATGTAGGCATAGTTGAGTAATATAGGAATGATTGGGAGATGAAGAGTACCTTGTTTTTAAGATGGGTGGGAACAAGAGCATTCCCATAGGGATTTAAGATGTGTGTGAAGGGATTTTTTGAACATATAATGATTACCACTGGTGCGAATAGATGGTGGGAGTGAGTTCCAAAGTCGTGCTAGGTTAAAGGATAGAAGGTTTTACCTGGGGACGAGTTGGTTTATGAACTTCTAATAAGTTTTGATTGTTTGACCTTAGGACTCTGTCGGGTAGGTGCAGTGTAAAAGCAGAAGACAGGGAGGGACAAAGAGATGGGTTATTGATGAGCTTATGGGCTAGGGTTAGCTGAGTGAAGTTGAGCTGATGTGGAAGTTCAAGCCAATTAAGTTTTGGAGAGAGGAACAGTGGTGGGTGGAGGACCTGTGACCGTTAGCAAACTTGGCGATTTTGTTATAGCAAGAAGAAAGTTGTTTCTTTAGAGAGGACTGGAGATTAGTTAGGAGAGGTGATCCATAGAGAAGGGAGGGGATAAGGAAGGAAGAAGAGGGAAATTTTGGTGGTCTTTGTGAGGTATTGATTTTGTGATATAGCATGCCAAGTTTTTGGTGGGTTTTTATATTTAGTTGTAGATGGGAGTTGAAATTAAGCTGGTTATCAATTTGGACACCTAGCAGCTTGCTTTCAGACACCAGTTCTAGGATTGAGTTGTTTTGGCTAGTAATGAAGAATGTGTTTGTATTGAAGGGAGTATTTCTGGAGGGTAAATACCATGAGTTTAGTTTTGGAGGCGTTAAGAGCTAGATGGTTTGTTTTCATCCAGTGCTCAGTGATTGAGAAAGCTTCTTGTGTGAGGTTTTGAAGCTTAGAGGAAGATGTGGCAGAACAGATAATGGTAGAATCGTCAGCGTATTGGATGATGTTAGAGAATGGGATAGATTTGTGAAAATCATTTATAAATATGTTGAAGAGAAGAGGACCAAGTATAGAGCCTTGGGGAACTCCGGTGGGGGTGCTGAGAAAAGAAGAAGTGGCCTTTTTCCATTTTACAGCCTGGTATCTGTTAGATAAGTAACTGGAGAACCAGTTCACTGAGGAGGGAGAAAGGTTAAGTTTTGAAAGTTTTGTTAAGAGCAGACTGTGTGAGATAGTATCAAAAGCCTTAGAGAGGTCGAGTAGTAGTGTGGAGACAATTTGGCCAGAGTCGCGTGCTTTGTTTACGGTTTCGAGATAGGAGAGGAGGGCTGTCATGGTGCTATGATTTGGCCTAAAGCCGTGTTGTGTAGGTGTGAGAAGGTTGTTCTCTAGAAGATGTGGTAGTAGTTGAAGTTGAATACACTTTTCTAGAAGCTTGGAGATGGGGGACAGGATAGCGATGGGACGGAAATTGTTGACATTGTGGTTGCTACCGCCTTTATGTAGAGGGATGATAAAGGCTTGTTTCCAGAGTTGGGGCACAGTACATTCCAGGATTGAGCGGTTGATGAGAATGCTTATGAGATAGGCAATAGCTTCAGCAGCTATGCTTAGGAAGTATGAGGGGATGTTATCTGGTGCATTAGTGCCAGGCTTCAATTTTCGAAGGAGTTTCTTTATTGTAGATGTAGGTATAGGCTTTAAAGAGAATAGAGCAGAGTGGAGGGAGAGTATTTGATGCTGGTAAGGAAGATGAGGAAGTTGGGGAAGGAGAAGAGTTGGGGGATATAGAGTGAGTAGATGGGAAAGTGGAAGGAGAACAAGTGCAGGGTGGATTTTTGGCAGGAGAGGGTGGGGGGTATTGGATTGTAAGGTAGAAGTAGTAAAAGAGGAAGTTAATTTACTAATGGATTCAATGAAGAAGGAGTTAAATTGAGTGGCTAAATCTAAATCTGGAGCATTTGGGTCAGGGGTAGGGGTGTGTGGTTTGCTGGGGTTTAGGAGGGTGGAGATTCCTTTCCAGAATTTCTGTGGATTTGTTTTATTATTGTTTTGGAGGGTGAAGAAGTAATTTTGTTTGTCAGAGATAGTAAGCTTTTTTGCTTTGTTTCGAAGGGTTCTATATTCTGTGTAGGATTCAGGGGTCTTTCTTTTCTGATAGAGTGCCCAGGCTTTATCTCTAAGGCGCATGGTTGCTAATGTGTTTTTGTAAGCCAGGGGGCAGAATTATTTTTTATTCTTTTTGTCCTTAAGGGAGCAAGGGAATCTAATACGTTTAGAAATGCAGAATTAAAGTGGGAGACTGCGTCTTCTAAGGGTAGTGTCCTTAGATTGTTCCAATTAATTGCATTTAGAGAATCTAAAAGGTTGTTGGGTTAAAATTTTTGTGGTTGCGGGTAGTAATATAATTGTGGGGGTGGTGAGATATACAGGGGAGTCGATGGGTGAAAGTGGGCATATGATCACTTAGAGCGTCGGGAAGAGTACCACTATCAGAGTAATAGTGGGGATGTGAAACTAGGATCCAGTCTAGTATACTGCCACAGGAGAGGTTTTTTGATGGACGTGTTACTTTGTTGATTAGCTGGGAAAAGTTATATAGGTTAATGTTAAGGGGGTTAGTTGGAGATTGTATGGAGGTCCATTTGATATTTACGTCACCTAAGATTATGGTTTCATTATTAATGTTATTGGAGAGCCAAGAGAGGATGTCTTCTAATGTAGAGATATTGTCGCTTGGGGGGATATAGAGGGATGCAAGACATATGTGTTTATGCTTATTGACTTGAAGGAGAGTGAGGAGTAATTCAGCGTTTTTGAAGTGTGGGATAGGTTTGTCATAGGGAGTAATTAATAAGGAAGTTGAAAATATGAGAGAGCTACACCGCCTTTTTGTGGGACCTGTCCTTTCTAATGATAGAGTAGTTAGGTGGAATTATTTCGGAGTCTTTTATGTGGGGTTTTAGCCATGTTTCTGAGATAGATAAGATGTCAGGTTTATTGTGTGAGAGCCAGGCATGGAGGGTTGCTATTTTATTGACTATGCTTTGGGAGTTTAATGAAGTGAGTAATAGAGGCTTGCGCATGGGGGTGGAGGTGGACGGGCCTGGGTTTGGATGGATATCACCAGATAAGAGATTGGTAACTAGCTGAAGGATATGGCTAGAGAGGCAATTTAGCAGTTTAGAAAAAGGATTAGGTAGTATTGTGATGAAAAAGGGTTTCTGGTGGTTATGGGGATATAGGGTTTGTGGGAAGTGAGTACTTTGTAGGAGAAGGATAGGAGGTGTTTTATAGGAAATAGATGGGGAGATAGCTGAGTGTGAATGTGAGAGGGGGGAGTTTAGATGGTTAGTTATGTGATAGAGTTGTGTGTGGTGGCAGGTACTGGGTTGGGTGAGGTAGTGAAAATAGGAAAGTTTAAGAAGTAGTAGTAGTA
>NC_056748.1:417345873-417529061 GCF_019279795.1 Protopterus annectens
CTCATTTCCATTTTCTCTGTCTGGCACTTCCAGTATCCAAGACACTAGTCAACATGTGGTCATTTACATTTTAGTCTAGGCTTCAGTTTTCCACAGAGTGGCTTGTAAATATTTAAATAAACTTTTTCTATTTTATGAATTTTTATTTTTTGGTCCCACTTGGGAGATTATTCAACCAGCCCAGTGTCCCACAGCAACTCCAGGTCCACCAACCTATCTCCTGGATTTACTCTGGATTTTGCTTGGGTCAGTCACGGATCCTAAAGGCATCCTGGGGGCTTAGTCATCTTTGCATCCATCCAGGGAATGGTGAGTGTATTTGCCCTTCCCACTCCCTGTCCTGCCTCCCACGTTCATCGATTACATCCAAGGGAAATTCACTTCTTTGGACCGCACTTCCATTAAGGGAGCAGCATCAACAAATGCCTTAAGACCTGGGATGGGCATGACTTTTCTTCCCTGCCGTTTTGTCAGTTGCCTGAGCTGCTAATCAAAACCGGGTCAACTATACTATAACTTAGGTTTTAATCCCTATATTATATTAAGCATGTGGCTTTGTGGCTATATTAAATTATGTTATGATTACACTGTTATAAACATGCCTTCCGCCTTGATATTTGCCACAGACAGTCTGTCACTCAGAAAGGGAAAAAAGTTATGTGGGAATAACTCAAATCTTTTCTTCCTTCCAGTCGTTCTGAATTTAGAAGCTTACAGTAACGAGGCTTAAAAAAAAAAAAAAGGGAAGCTGAACCAAATAGCTAGTTGGGACTTATTTATAAACAGCTAATATCTGCAGGAGACTTTGTACAGCATATTTATTTATTTAATATTTACTGACATTTGTTTACCGGCAAAGTCTGACTGAGTTCAGAGGTCCCATTTTCAGTGGAGGTCAGGAAAGAAAACCTCCAAGGAACATTTAAGTAAAACAGTAATAAAATTAATATCATATAAAATGCAGTCCATGTTCATGTACAGTTTAAAAAAATATTTAGTCAAGATGATATTATAGCTAGTATGTCATGATATATTAGTTTACAAGTTTGAAAGTAGCAGTTTTTTTTTTATAAAAGCATAGTGCAGAAAAAAGTAAAAAGTCAAATATTTAGGTGACAAAATGGTGATGAAAAGAAATAAGACAAAATAAAGTATACAAGAAAGTGAAAAGTTTAGATATATACTACAAATAAAGAGAGGAAGTTGGATAGCTTAGAAATATATTAAGAAGAGAAAATTCAGTTAAAAAGCAGGAATTGCTATAGATTGTAAACTGTAAGAAGGTTACTATGCTACTGAGATAGAAACAAGGATTAGGAAAAAGGTAGAAGAAAATTGAGGAGGAGTCCTATTTACCTAACCCGGTTTAGAACAGGAGCAGATCCATACTTTACTAATAAATCATTTTAATGCCTGCTTGAATGCAGGAAAGTTAGAGTTTGATCTAATATAGATAGGAAGGTTGTTCCAAGCCACTAAGTAGGAGTAAAGACTTTTACTGGCAGATTTTTTTAGGTTGATGCAGTTGGAGAAATTGTTTATCTTTGGATTGTAATGATCTTGTGGGAGTATAGGTTTGAAGAAGCGAGGCTAGAGCAGAGTAGGCAGTAGGTTAATACATAATGCTATGAACAGTTGTTATTTGTAGATAAATAAGGTGTTGTGGCAGTTCAGGCTGTTTGAGACTGAAGGGCAATACAATGATGAGTATGATGTGTGGAACTAATTGCAAATTTAGTTATTTTGTTGTAGCAGGATTCTAGTTTTGTTTGATGTGAGGTTTGTAGTTTGATGAGGACTGGAGCTCCATATTGGAGTGAGGTTAAGAGATAAGTATTGGCTAGAGTAGGTCTGGTAGCTGTATTTAGGTGGGGTTTGTGCCCATGGAGCATTCCCTGTTTTTCATGTTTTTAATACTGTAAGAAGGTTACTATGCTACTGAGATAGAAACAAGGATTAGGAAAAAGGTAGAAGAAAATTGAGGAGGAGTCCTATTTACCTAACCCGGTTTAGAACAGGAGCAGATCCATACTTTACTAATAAATCATTTTAATGCCTGCTTGAATGCAGGAAAGTTAGAGTTTGATCTAATATAGATAGGAAGGTTGTTCCAAGCCACTAAGTAGGAGTAAAGACTTTTACTGGCAGATTTTTTTAGGTTGATGCAGTTGGAGAAATTGTTTATCTTTGGATTGTAATGATCTTGTGGGAGTATAGGTTTGAAGAAGCGAGGCTAGAGCAGAGTAGGCAGTAGGTTAATACATAATGCTATGAACAGTTGTTATTTGTAGATAAATAAGGTGTTGTGGCAGTTCAGGCTGTTTGAGACTGAAGGGCAATACAATGATGAGTATGATGTGTGGAACTAATTGCAAATTTAGTTATTTTGTTGTAGCAGGATTCTAGTTTTGTTTGATGTGAGGTTTGTAGTTTGATGAGGACTGGAGCTCCATATTGGAGTGAGGTTAAGAGATAAGTATTGGCTAGAGTAGTTCTGGTAGCTGTATTTAGGTGGGGTTTGTGCCCATGGAGCATTCCCTGTTTTTCATGTTTTTAATACTATTTTGAATATGAAGATCGAATTTTAAGTTTTCATTTATTGTCATACCAAGGAGTTTTGTATGAGTAACAACTTCTATTACTGTATTATTTTGGGAGTTGATTTTAAATTTGGTCTGTCAGCATTACATTTTGGGGGTGAAGGTGAAGAATTGTCTTATTGGGGATGAGTAACAGTTGGGAGTCATAAAGCCATGTTTCAAGGGAGGGGAATGCTTCTTGTGTTATTTGCTGTAGATGGGACAGGTTGTTTGCGGTACAGGTAATGGCAGAGTTGTCTGCATACTGAATAGTGAGCTTTGGCAAGAAGCAGTATGTAGTTAAATATATTGAAGAGGAGGAGGCCTAGGCTAGAACCTTGAAAGACACTTGTGATGGTTGGCAGGTACAGTAGTGGTACTGTGGGCTGGCGTAGAACTATGTTGAGTGGAGGTAAGAAGTGAATTTTGGAGCAGATGCGTGAGGAGTTGCTGATTGACATATTTATCTTAATTTAGAGAGGGGGACAGAATGGCAATGGGTCTAAAGTTTGATGCTTTGATGGAGTTGTTGGGAAATATGGTTTTGTAATTGATCTGTTGATAAGAATGATAACTGGATAAGCTATGACATCTGCAGGCTAGTTTAAGATTTGGAAGGTTATCTGCAGATGTGGAGCTAGGTTTGAGCTTCTTTAACAGTTTTTTTTATGCAAGTTATAGAGACTGGTCATAAAGCAAATATTTGTGGAGGAGTCTAGAAAAGATTGAAGATAGAGGAGATATTTGGTGAGTATTAGAATATGTATTTTGGCTGGGGGGAGAGATGTTTGGGGAGTACTGACTTGAGGCTTTGTGCCGGTTGGAATTGGTGTGGGTTAGGGTGGCTATTCTATTAATGAAAGTTATGCCCAGATATATTAAATTGGTCTGATCCTAAATATCCTTTGAATAACATAACTATATTTGCCTACATACTCATTTCAGTAAGTTGATTTTGCTACTAAGACACAGTTTAGTTTAATTTATTAAAACTGCATACAGTATCCACAGGAATGCTGGTTACTGCAGACAGAAACAGTAGTACATTTTAATAGCACACATTTTATTCACACTTCTGTGTTGTAAATAATGTCAAGCTCCTGGTTTCACATATAAACTTTTTCTAACACATTGGCAAGAGTGAAAGATAAGTTGATGTCAGTGGTTAAAACGTTGACAGGATTGCTATAAAAAGAAGAAAAGAAAAGCCAAAATGCTTCAGTGTAACTGTCTTGCCCCACTAGATAAGCAGACCACAGTGAGGTAGTATACTGCAGTTACTTACAGTACAGTGTGCTTTACCAAGAAGCCATATATAGCAGCTTGATAGGGGAGGCTGTAATTTTCCTAATCGGCTTATATTGCTGTACTATGAGAGGCTGCATGGCACTGCCTGCGAGTCCAAGCACAGGCATGCCTAGTATGTATTGGGGTATTATGAGCTTCTGTGTGACATTCAGTAAAATACGAAGGCTGATGTATACCTCTGGGAACTATCATGATTAGAGTTTTATTTCTTGGGCAGTCTGTCTGCAGCCTTTACGAGGAATTAGTTATAGACATTAAAGATTCCTTTAGAAGTTGTGTATGGGCCTGTTATACTAGTAGTTTCTTCAGCATTCTTATGTTTACTTCTTTATGTAAACATTCATCAGGAATGTCCATTAAGCTTTGTTTTTACTTTGAATAATTTCAACAGTTTCCAAAGTCTTAAATTTTGTTGTTTTCTTTGGAGTTGCTTGTGGTGATCTCTTATGTTCTTTGCTGTCTGGGGCTGGACACATGTCAGAGAAAGTGTTTCTGTTTGAAATCAAACAAGCTGTAGGAATGGATCAGAAATAGAGTACTCAAGCACTGGACAGGGATTTGAAAAAGAAGCAAAAAAGGGAAAGAGTGTGTGGCTATGTAAAAATTATAAGGATTAAAAATAATACAAAAGGCAAAAGGGGTGGAGTGGTGAGGTGGGGGAAGTACAGTTCGTGGAGAGAGGCTGAATGTCAACAAAGGAGGTGAAGGCAACAAAAGTGCAACTCAAAATGGAGCTAAAAGAAGAGTCACAAAAGGTGAACAGTGTCTTTAAGCATATATCAGAATAAAGGAGGAAGGGAAGGTCAAATCTGGTTAGGCTAAATAAGAATGGGAGGGAGATAAGTATTAGTGGGAGCCAAAGTGTTGAATTAAAACTTTACTTTAAAAGGAGGAAAGGGTAGAATACAGAAAGGAGTGGATGGACAGTGGGATAGAATAAGAGGAATTGGAGACGGATTTGTCTGCCAAAGGGAGAATAAGACAACAGAGAACATGTGGGCTGTCCTGAGAAGTCTGCCCATTGTGTTAGCAGATCCCAGGTGGATTGCTGTAAAACACATCTGCTTATTGTAGAAGTACTTCAGGACAGCAAGAGTAGTATGGTTGTACATGAGAACATAGAGAAATATGAGTAACCATTTGTTATGGCAGGGAAGGTCCTGGGAGAATACGGAGGGAAAAAAATGGACTTCCTGGAGAACAGTCCAGAACAATGACCAACATGAGTTTGTGGCCGGCATGACCTTTCAGTTTGTGCCCCATCCTCATCAACAAACCAACCCATCATGATCCAAAATTATGACTGGGTTAAAGGAGAAACTGAGAGAGAGGTACTGGTTGACATGGTCACTCATACATGGTTGCAAGAAAAGCTATAGGAGTTGGAGGTATGGTCAGTAACATGAAACTCGGTTGTGGCTTTGAAAAGGGGTAAGGAACAGAGGGTTATGGTAATAGGAAATGTCAGAAATAAGAGAAATGATGAGGAAAAATGTCAATAAGAGAAGTGACTTCTCGCGTGCTGCAGAGGCTAATCCTGCCTTCAGTACTATTCTGTGCCCTCATTTCAGATTTATATGAGAGAACAGAGAGCAGGAGAAATATTTTTACTGATGACACAAGTATGGATGCACCACTGCAGAATGGGGGTGAGGAATCTACTGAAAGACTTGGAAAGGCTGACCAAATGGCCATGAAGATGGTAGTTGAGGTTCAGTGCAGACTGATGTAAAGTATTGCACTTAGTTGAATACAGCTCTGATGCTTGTGATGGTGACGAAGCAGGAAGAGGTTCTGAAAGTGTTGATCTCTTCTGGATTGGACCATCAGAAGCAGAGTGAAAGGGCCATGGCAATGGAAAAAGGAATAGTGGTATGTATTCCTAGTGGAAGAACTCAAGAAGCAAAGAAACAATGTTTCCATTCTGATATCCCTTGGTCAAGCCATAAATACATTACTATGAGAAGCTGCAGAGACATTTCTCTCCGTCTGGTATAGAGGGGCTTCACATATTTGGAGGAAAAGTATGTGGAATTGTAGAAAGTGGGTATAAGCACAGCAGATAAGAAAATGTTGAGCTTTTCTCACTAGAACCCAGAAGAAGGAGACATGATATGCAGGCACAAGATAATGCCGGGGTTATGAGAGAGTCATTGTGAACATGAAGGACATGCAGCTGAAAATATTGGTGGGATGTATTACTACCAGACTCTCCTAAAATACTCTCTTTCATTTCCTTCAAAAGGTCCACATCACTCTCCTTGAAGAAAGTGTGGGGTGGAAAGGGATGTACAGAGGAATTCAAGAGTGCATGGGGCGTGTGGAGAAAAGGTGAAAGGAAGGGGTAGATGTTTTTAAGCTATCTAATCTGCCATTTAAGTATATTAATTGTCTCCTTGTACCAGCAGATGTATGCGATTTTAAAGGTGGAATAATTTGGCGGTGAAGGAAAAGTTATTATCCAACTGTCCTTTCTTTGACTACTAGCGCCTTATATTTCTGAATCTCTGCTTCACTAACTTGAGAAAAAAATTAAAAAAGTGCTGTGTTTGCTCAAGGTTAAAGCAGTCACACATTGGTAGTGAAGTACCTTCTTTGTTGTTTAAACAACAAAAAAAAGCTGGCCATAATATTTGAACTCCATCCACAAATCCACAACCCCTTTTTCCCATTTTTGCACATGCGGTCGGGGTGGAGGTCACTTTAATAGTGACAATCATATAGAGCCAAGGTTTACACCACTGGGTGGCTAGCCCTGCCATGGTAATTCATCCACATCACATACTCACACGCACACACACACGTTCACACTTATGGCCAGTTTAGAGTGTTCAATCCACCTACTGCATGTCTTTGGAATGTGGGAGGAAACCAGAGCACCTGGAAGAAACCTATGTGAACACAAGGAGGACATGCAGACTCCACACAGAAGACATCCTAGCCGAGAATCAAACCGGGGAACCTCTTGCTGTGAGGCAACAACATTATCCACTGTGCCGCCCTGCCCTAATATTTGAAAATCAGTCATATTTTCTGAAGATAAAAAAGGTAAAAAGTAAGTATCCAAGTGAATGTAACCACAACAGCAATCTCATGTTAATAAAATTGTTGAGACTGGTTTCACTTCACTTTATGATTACTGTAGTGAGGATCAGTAAATTAATAAAGTTTATAAACAATAAACTTTTGATGGCAAAAAATGCATTGTTGTTGTAATAAGTTAGGCAATACATGTCACATTGTTTTAAGCTTGTAATACTTTTTGGCAGAGCAGGAACCACTGTGTGCCATCAGAACACTGTTTGTGATGATTCTAGTTTTCTGTTTGTTTTCTTATAAATCAGCCTATCCTAAACTTTTAATAGAGAGAAGTGAACCAGATATATTTATACTTTAAGGCATTTTTTTCCAGTTTAAAAAATGGCAAATTTTGTAAATACAATTGAAACACAAAGTGTCTGAGAATGTGTAGTTGGAAGAAGCTGTTATCTTCTTTTAAGCAGCACGTTTATCAAAAGCAGACATACTTCCAGGTTGGAGGATGGCAGTTGCAAACTCATGAGTTGAAAAGTTACAAAGAAAAAAGTAAGCTACTATACACCCATTAATGCTTAAGGTTTGCAGTTGTAAAAGGCATTACACTCAAAAATAATTCTTTGATACTGTATTTTTAATACAGTTTAAAGTTTTGTTTTTGTTCTCTAACATATTACAGCAGTTCCTGTAAAGGCTTTTTTATGAACAAATGAAGGTCCTTTTGCTGAAAGATCCCAAAGATGGTGAAACAGGACCTGACCCTTACATTAAGGTATGTATCAGAATTACTGTAATGTCTACAGCAATCATTGTTGTTAAAGTTCTAGTACTAATGATGATGTTCAGTAGTAACATAAACAGGAGAAGGGCACAGAACAACTGATCTAAAAGTATGTGTTTAAATTGTTTCCAATAACCTATAATGACTTGCATTTTTCCAGTCTACATTAGACATTTTATATTTCCATTGATGATCATCTAAAGCAAATATAATTGTTAATTGTCAGTGTTTTATCTGTTTATTACTTCTATAGAACTTTCATAGAAAGAGAAAAAGCTTTGCCCTTAGATTTGTATGGTTTTCTCTGTCTTGTTCAGTTACCTAGAATGTATAATTTAATAGTTTTACTTTATGAAAGTGCTGTATATAATCTAAATAGCATTTTAAGACAGATGGAATTTGCACCTGTAATTTTCTATGAATCTGCATGCAATTTTACTAGATTTTTGTTAGTGAACTGTACATTATTTTGCAGAATGAATTTTTAATATTGTATAGAACTGTAATTTGGATAGAAAGTTTAATGTGAATATGCAAATTTAGACCTGTATTTTATTTTATTATATATATATATATATATATATATATATATATATATATATATATATATATATATATACACACACACACACACACACACACACACACAATGCATATGTATTGAATAACTGACTAGAATAAAGCGATCATACCACAAGCAGTAAAAAATTACCACACACCCCATTGCAGACTCACAGACTGACATAAACTCGCCACATGCAGCCAACACCCACACACTGCTAACTGGTAATCACTAAATACAACACATGCAGAAATACTCTGGCATCACATACAGACAAACATTTATATGACACAAACTAACCAACACGCTATCAAAGTAAACCAGCATGTATGCAGGGAGACAACCTCCTGTCACTCCCCCCATTCCCACAATGCCAACTCCGACATCTCACAGGAGGTGGGAAAGGACATACTCCCAATCTCCCCTGTACTGTGATTAGTACACACAAAAATTACTTCGTGTTTTTAATTGCACACAGCTCAGAATGCTCAATGAGCTACTGTCTCAATTATTTGTGTGGGCGTGCATGCCTGCATGTGCGTGCGCGTGTGTGTGCATGTGCACTCATGATATCACATGAACACATATACACACACTACACACATAAATATATATTTGCATGGATCTACTTCTAAAGCTCAAAGTTTCAAAACTTCAAACTTCAAATGGCTGAGACCAGAAGATCGAAGTTTTGAAACTTCGAAAACGAAATAAAAACAATTTTGTTTTACGTTTTTGCTGGGGGGGGGGGGGCAAGCATCCCTGCACCCCCCACACCCCCTGTTAATTAAGTATACCAACTCCGAGATTGCATCACAGTGAGGAAAATGGTAAACATCCCATTCCGCATTGTCCGGTAATCTTCATTCAAAACGTTAGAAGTTTCAAAACCTTGATCTTCGGGTCTTAGCTGTTTGAAGCTTGAAGTTTTTAAATTTTGAGCTTCTGAAGGTGATCCATATATATATATATATATATATATATATATATATATATATATATATATATATATATCCATACATCAATCACACTACATCGAAATACACAAGGACTGAGACAAACTGTATTGACACCGGCACTTTGAAAACAAACCTACGTGAACTGAAAAAAAAAAAAGACAGTGAACACCAAACAGTAAACAAATGGTTACTTTTCCCAATTGCTTAACAAAAACATTAACGGTAACTTCAGACCTAAATTTGTCTAATAGTTGTACTGTTAAAGAAAATGATTTCTTTAAGTCACTGCCTAGTGTTAGGGTTGGGACATAAACAGTGTTTAGGGTTAGGGTTATCATGCAGGAATAAAGTGAGACAGGGGACCTTTCTTATATATGTACATGTGTGTGTGTACAGACATACAGATATGTACACACGCACACACAGATATATATTTATATGTAGGTGTATAAGTAGAGGAAATGGCTGCTGGAATAACTCGGGCAAATGTGGCATAAGGTAGATCGCACCATTTAAAAAAATGATTAGAGAAGGAATCACTGAAGGCAGTAGATTTAATGCAACTGCCTCTAAATATCAGTTAGAATGGTTCTAGGTTAGGGGGAGAAACTTTCTCAGACAATATGTCATGTGGTAATGAATCTTAAAAACTTAAGCAATGTAGCATATGGCCCTACCCTTTTGAAGAACTCATTATGAGGCCACATTCAAATAAATAAGTGCCTGAAAGTCCCCAAAGCAATACTTAGAAAGCAGGTTACTTCACAGTTTTCCCAAGTGACAAGAGTCAAACTCTTTGAATGCTGTCCCTATCCTCAGTATTGCACTGGCTGTGCTGTTGTTGCATATAGGTAAGGGGGTGGAAGTTCAAATGGAGGCATGGTCCCATGCAGAAATGTCTTACTTATACCACTTTAAAAAGATTAACTTTTATTAAGTGATATTTTCACTCAGCTGGGATGCAGTTAATTATCCTGAATCCATCATTTATTCATTTGTACACTAAGACAAATTTTCACATCACTTTCGTGCTTCTTGAATCATGCATACTGGAAAAACAGTAGAGCATAAGTAGCGGAGGATGATTTTTATATTATTTTATTTCTTTACATGTTTTAACTGGGTTAGCCCACTGGACAGAAATTTCCCCCTTCAGGGGTAATCTGGGAGCAATGTCTTGTCAAGTGACTTGTTTAGTTTCTCATACTAGGCAAATGGAGGCCATAGAGATCAAACCCTGTAGTGTTGACTACAGGAAGCTGTTCATTAACAGTTCAGAGCCTTAATCCTGTTTGCCAGACTTGATGATGGTCTTTCTTTCATTTTTATCATCATCATCGACATTTTGCCTAGAGGGAGAAGGAAGTTGTTCCTTTATGCAGACTGAGGTATACAGACTACCAGGTGTAAAGTAGGGTTAGTAGCTGGATAAGAAGAGCCATACTCATGGGCAATTATATCCTTCTATCATTGAAACAGGAGGTGTTTGCATCTAAAGTAATGATGAGGAAGGGAAAACAAAGAAGTTGGATTGTAGTAAGTTAGGGCACCAGTTAAAAGGAGAACTATCTGACCTACTCTTAATCAAGGCAGATGTAGTGAAAGTAACTGGTGTGCACCACTGGTTATTGTTGTTTATGCCATACTTTGGTTTACAGTCCATGGAGTAATGCTGGAATCCATTTATTCTGCTGGTGTAAAGTTAGGGAAGTAATACAAATGTTTATTAAAAAATTTTTAAAGCAAGCAACTTAAAACCAGAGGCTGTACATTAATTAAAGGAAAAGGTGAGAGAATTACAAAATAAGTATGAAAATATACAGAAATGTACATGCAACAACAAAAAGGCAAAGCAAACAGTTTGTAAGATAATTTAAACTAAGTTCATGGTGTCATTAAATGCTATGTCAGCCTGGAGTCCAACAACCTGATGGAAAGGTCCAAAGAAAAAGGTTTGCCAGTGCGGGCTCCATGCACCTGTTATGCCATAAAGTGTGCATCACAGATACTAAAAGAAAATCCACATGCTTCACAGCATCAGTCCACAATTGTCTATAGTTGCCTTAAAGGTATTTTTCGATGGTGATGGGAAATGCGAGGCAAGAAGAAACGACGGCGAAGGTAACGTAGAAAAGGTTGTGCTCTGTGACAGGTTATGAAGATATGCTCTTCATCTTCTAAACTTTGGCAATTTGTTCTGAAAAAAGATTGTTGGTCTGGTGGATGGAGGAAGTAGTAACCTTTAGAAGGAAGTCTATTAAGAGAGCACCTCCATAGGAGATCAGTCCATTGAGGGAAGGCATGATACACAAGCCTTCATTGCGTCAAGCCTTAGTGGACAGCCAGTCATAATGTTCACAGGCATTGATGGCATAGCTGTTGTTGAGAAGATGGTAGTACCAGTCCTTTCGTGTTTAGGGAAGTGAATATTTGGAAACCTTGTTGCGGAATAAAAAAGTTTGCACATCTACCAATTCAGGCCGAGTTAGGAGCCTAGTGCGTTTTCCATGCAAGGCAGCAGTCCAAAAATTTCCATGAAAAGTTGACAGTATTTGTCCCACAAGCGTTAAATTGTCTGAATGAAGGTGACTCAACAAAGGAAAAAAAAAAAGGATATGAAGATATAAGGCTGGGTGCAGTAAGGAAAAGCCCCCCTTATATGGAATGGAGTACAATATTCCTCTCTTAACTGGGTTAAAGGAACCCCCCCCCCCAGAAAAACGTAAATACTGCTTGAAGGAGTTTGGTAACCCACTGAGATGAAAAAAAGTAAATGGTAAAGACATAACCAAGTATATTTAAAAAGGTGCCATTAATTAAATATGTCTTCTTAAAAAATGAAAGGGTAAATGTCCTCCAAAAAGTTGAGTTTCTGACATGCCATATCTAGTAAAGTACTGCAAAAGCTATGAATGTATTTCAGTGTGCCAAAGGGAATACTCAAACTTTTGATACCCTGATCTGTAAATGTAACGCCATTGACCGTGGCGATTGACAGTGGAAAAGGAGTGAATCCCTTGGGTTTTTCATAGTTGAGTGTCAGGCCAATGCAAGAAAAAAATTTGCAAAACAATGCGTAAAAACAGAAAAGCTGTGACAAGGAGGAAGCAATAATGGGGATATTGTCTGCGTAGGAGAGTAAGTGGGGCAAAAGGACACCAGCACAACAATAGGAATAGGGAGAGATTTGTAAAGTTGCCCTTACCTTGTAAAATGCAGCCGCAACCACTATGGTAAGCAAGAAGCTGCTGAGCAGACACCCCTGTCTGATCCCATTCTGCATGCAAACAGTATACCCCTTCCAACCATTAATAAAGGGGATGAGTTTGGTGGATGAATCAATAGATGCAATACACCTGGTAAAATGTGGTCCAAAGGCTTGCAAGATAGCTATAAGAGTGTCATGACTGATATTATCAAAGGCCTTGATTAAATCACAAGAGAGGATAACAGATTGTTTGGTTTGGACAGTATATTGAAAGACTGCTTTCAAGATGTGTAGGAGGTCCAGAAGGGGCCTACCAGGAATGCCAAACACGTCTGGATCTATGATAAAATGCAAAATAGAGCAAAGTCAGAGTTGTAAGAGTTTACAGAAGAGTTTGTAGTCTGTATTGCAGATGAAAATAGGCCTCCAATTGGTAAGGTGAGACCTATCCCCCTTCTTCAAAATAAATTTCAAGATAATAAGCAGGAGATGTGGTGACGCAAGGTTGTGATGCAACCAATCATTGAATAAATGGAAAAGGGTGTCAAGTTGGGTGCCATTAAAGTAAGAGTAGAAGACGTAAGGAATGCTATCTATTCCTGGGACAGAATGCTTGGAAAGCATAAGTGTAATAGAGTGGAGTAATTCAGATTTGGTGTGTGTGTATATATGTGTATATATATGTATATATATGTATATATATATATATATATATATATATATATATATATATATATATATATGGGTCTACTTTGTTTTGTTGAATCTCATTTCACTGAAGTGCAGTTAGTGTATATGGCACTGTGCAGAGTATTGTAAGGCAAGTAAAAGGTATATGCCCTTTTCCCCACAGTAGTGCGATCCTGGAGTTAGTATATATAGTTGGGAGGGCATAGCCCCCCATTTACCTTGAGTACATACTGTTTTCTGGAGAGAGTTTTTATTTATTTTTTTTTTTATTTTATTTTACATTTGTTGACCGGGCTAGTCTAGCTGGATATATGTCCATTTTCAGTAGAGGCCCGAGGACAAAAGCTCCACATAGAAAACTACCAGATATAGTACATTAAAACGTTAATTACAAGAATATTATGAGTTGATTACATGTGTTCTAAGGTAACAAAACATAATAATATTATGAGATGATTACATGTGTTCTAAGGTAACAAAACATATAACAAAAAACAAAAAATTTTTTTTTTTTTGTTTTTTTTTTTTAGTCATTGGTGTTGTAGGTATGCATGTCTATTGCTTAAAATTTATTGTTTTGAAGTTTTTGGTAAAATAAAATATAAAACAAATGAGGTGGGGGGCTGTGCCCCCCAACTATGTATAGTAACTCCAGGCTCACACTACAGTGGGGAGAAGGGCATATACCTTCTACTTGCCTTACAGTACTCTACACAGTGCCATATATACTAAGTTCAGTTCAGTGAAATGAGTTTTCAGTAATTTGAGTTTTCAGCAATGTGATTGGGGCGAAATGAAATTCAGTGAAATGAGATTCAACGAAACAAAGTAGACCCATATATATATATATATATATATATATGTGTATATATATATATATATATATATGTGTGTATATATATATATACATATATATATATATATATATATATATATATATATATATATATTTTTTTTTTTGTAAGAGAATGATGAGTTTTCGGGTGTAAATCTAATGACACTGTGACATAGTGAAAGTTAAAGAAGAGAAAAAAGCATTGTGACAAAAGTTCTGCCTCATATACAAAACTGTTCAGTTTAATTGAGTGATTTATACTCTCAGGGTGTCAGTTGGATTAAAAATTTCCTTGATAAAAATTTCACTTAAATGAGTTATTATTCCTTACTGTAATATCACATTTAAAAAAAATCATAATACAGTCTCCGAACCAATTTACATCTTTGGTCTTTACATTAAACTGAAGACTCAGCTTCCTTTACTAAAAATTAAAGCATGATTCTTACTTATTACCAAAGTCCCTAAAGACCATCAGGTATTTTAATTACAGTCTTCTGGATTCACATTCTTTTTGCATATTTCAATTTATATGAAAGCAAGAAGCATACTGCCAAAGATTTGGTCTCATCTGAAAATGAGAAAAAAGATAAATATTATTTAGCATTGCATTTCTCAAAATGAATGCTATAATTTTATTTCAACTGCGTTTATTAGGCTATAGTTTGTTGAAAAATAATTATATGTACAGTACATAATGATACCCAACAAATTTTACAGCATCTACATTTGCTACAGATATAGTCCCTATAAAATGTTTTTTCTTCCAGAGTTTTTATACTCACATTTGCTATACTTCAGTACTAATTTACTTTCTAGTACTAATTTATATCAAATACCATTTACATTTTGCATTTATGGGACTGCTTGATGTTCTTCATCTCACATTGCTGCAGTCCTTACACTTGGGTAGTCCGCTGTCCACGGTCGGCCCGAATATCAAAGTATAAGGCTGACGTCGGTCAGGGCGCATTTAACTGACGTCAGGACGTCAGGGTACAAATGCGCATGACCGGCGTCATATCCTCAGTCTTTTTTGCCGCATGGTCCGATGCAGAAGCAGCATTGCAAGTGCCGGTTGGCGTTCTGAAATTTTTCGATTTAGAAGTTTCAGACCGAGTTCAAAGTTGGCTAAGTACCCGTTGGGAATATTTTGTTTTTCTTGCCTCAGTCATTTACCGGATGTCAGAAAAAGTTAATAATTGCGTTTCTTGTGGGAAACAGATACCGCATAGAGATTATCATACTTTGTGTATTCCTTGCTTAGGGCCTGAGCACGACGTTGTTGGCTGTCGCTCTTGTGCTAGATTTAATAAACGCACTATAAAGAGAAGGTTGGATTGTGCAAGGTTAGTCTTTGGGAAGCGGTGCAATTATAAAATGCCGTCGAATGCTCCGACGCCCGCTTCCTCGAAGAAGCGCAAGGACAAGACAGTTAAGCCTAGGCCAGAAGAACCGTCTGTACCGGACGCCGGTTCTTTAGAGGTGTCGGTGGAGCCGGTGGCTCCACCGGAGATTTCTTTGTGTTCCCAGAGTGAGGCTTTATTGTTGCAAGATGTGGCCTCTCAGGAGGCAAGTCAGGCTGAGGGGGCTTCTCAGGTTACTATACTCCCCTCCCTTCCTAAGGTGGCTAGGCCCTCTCCTTCTGTTACTAAGGCTTCTCCCAGGGGCAGGCCAGGTTTAGCTTCAGTTGGTGTTACCCCTAGCTCTTCAGGTACTATGCCCAAGAAGCATATGCTTAAAATGGCAGAAGATTTGATTACTTTGATTAGGGGTTCTATGCCCCCTCCTGCTAAGAGACCTAGGGTGGAGCCTGGGCTGGGGGGTTTTGAGCAAGCTTCAGATGTTTCAGAGTCTTCGGCTGAAGACTTGCAGGAGTACTCTCCTTATTCTGATTCTGATGTGGATGACTCTACTCCTTCTGCTACTTCTCCTGAGGATTTTTTTTTTTCAGAAACTCTTCATTCCATGAGGGAGCATTTTAAGTGGGAAGGTCAGGACTTCTCTGATTCCAGGAAAAGGCTTAGGGAATTTCTGTTTTTACCCCAGCATAGGCCTTTGGCTATACCTCCTGTTTTGGATGTAGTGGAAGATGTTTTTACAGAGGCTTCTCTTAATCCTGATTCTTTGCCTCCTGCTCCTGTTAAGCCGGATAGGTATTACAGGGTGCCTGACGTTCACAAGTATCTTTTTAAGAGTCCTAGGGCAGACCCAGAAACTGTTAGCCAGGGGCCTAAAGGTGTTAAGGCTTCTGTTGTTAAGAATCCGGTTCCTACAGATAAGGAGGCTAGGGCCTTGGATAGATGGGGAAAGAAAGTTTATACTTCTTCCACTCTTGCTATAAGGGCTCTGAATTGCCAGTTTCACATGTTGAAATACCAAAACTATCTCCTTTCACAATTGAAGTCTAAGGTTGATGCTCTGGCAGTTGGTATTGATTGTAAAGAGTTGCAAGATTTAGTCCATGTTTCTGAACAGGTGGGTAAGCATTCTTTGCAATGTGGTTTTGATGCTGTACAGGCCTCGTCTAGGGTGGCTGCCACTGGGACTGTTCTTCGCAGGCACGCCTGGCTGAGGGATCAGAATTTGTCTAAACATGTTAAAACAAGGATTTTAGATGCTCCTTTACAATCTGGCGTGTTGTTTGGGCCTCCTGTTGAGACAGTCTTAAAGAAAATGGAAGACAAGGCTAAGTCTATGCAGACTGTTAAAGATTTTTTGCAAGTCCAGCCTCCAAAGTTTAGTAGAAATTGGCCTACTAAGGGGTGGACGTATCCTTCTTATGATTCCCAGTCTAGGGGTAGATCTAGGCGTGGTAAGGGCAGAGCTCAGGGCTCTTTCAGGCCTAGAACAGGGAGTTCTCCTGCACAGGCTTCGGGTGAGGGCAGGGGTCAGTCCTTTCGTAAACAGACCCAATGACCTACCTTTTCAGCTGCCAGAGCCTGCTCGTCTGGCAGCACCTTTGGGAGGAAGGTTGGCACTCTTCAAAGAAAATTGGAGTTTAATTACCCAGGACAGATGGGTATTGGATATCATACACCACGGCTACAGGTTTTATTTCCATACCTTTCCTCCTTTCAAAGGCATGCCAGACGTTCCTCCTCAACAAAGAATAGAGGCTCACAAACAGGTTTCTCTGTTGCTCCAACTAGGGGCCATACAGCCGGTCCCTCTGCCAGAAGTGGGCCTAGGATTTTATTCTCGCCTGTTCCTAGTACCAAAGAAGGGGAACACGTGGAGACCAATTTTGGATTTATCTATCCTCAACACTTATCTGGACATTCCCAAGTTCAAAATGTTGACGTTGCAGCAGCTTTTACCTCTGCTGGGCAAAGATCATTGGATGGTCACTTTGGATCTCAAGGAGGCTTACCTTCATGTTCCTATCAGACTCAGTTGCAGAAAGTATCTGCGTTTTCGAGCTGGGACTTCTCACTATCAGTTCTCTGCATTGCCCTTTGGCTTATCTACTGCGCCCAGAGTGTTCACGAAAGTTCTGGCTCCAGTGATAGCTTTCTTCAGACTAAAAGGAATACTGATCTATCCTTATTTGGACGACTGCCTAATTCTGGCTCAAGGAAGGGAAGAGCTTCTTCGTCATTTGGAATATGTGATAGCAGTGCTAAGATGCCTAGGGTATTCTGTGAACGAAATAAAGTCCAGTCTAGTACCCTCTCAAGACATGTGCTTTCTGGGTGTGAGACTGAATACAGCAGCCCAGATGGCCTTTTTAACCCCGGACAAACAAAAGAGTCTATCCCTTTACTTCCATCAACTATCTCATCAGTCCGGGCTGACTGCAAGGACAGTCCTTCAAGCCTTAGGGTTCATGGCATCTTGTATTCTGGTGCTTCCCAATACCAAACTGCATATGAGGAAGCTACAATGGTATCTCAAAAATGTATGGACACAGCACTGCCAGGATCTGGACACTGTCATTCAGATAATACCTTGCATTCAGAAGGAATTTTTGTGGTGGGCTCAGGAATGTCACCTAAACAAGGGACTCTCTGTGACCCGGCCAGAGGCAAGTCAGATTTTAACGACAGATGCCTCAGACAAAGCTTGGGGAGCTCATCTGAATGGAAAATGGATACAAAACAAGTGGCCTGTCAGACTACAACATCTACATATCAACATGAAGGAGATGTTAGCAGTCCAGTTTGCATTAATAGCTTTCAAGGAATTCCTTCTTCCAGGACAGGTGTTGATTCTAACAGACAACACAACTGTCATGTGGTACATCAACAAGCAAGGGGGAACGCATTCTTATCCTCTATGCAGGCAAACAATGATTTTGTGGGAGACTGCTCTCAGTTTACAGCTCAATCTTCAGGCAAGGTTTCTGCCAGGAGCACAGAACTCCTTAGCAGATGTGTTGAGCAGACGAATTATGGATCCCCACGAGTGGAAATTGGATCCTCATGTATTTCAGAAATTGACAGTGTCATGGGGAACTCCAGACATAGATCTGTTCGCTTCTCCACTAAACCATCAGCTGCCAAAGTTTTGCACAAAAAGGTTTCATCCCACAGCTTGGAAAGCGGATGCTCTTTCTTTCATTTGGAGCAATCTTCATGTGTATGCCTTTCCACCTCTGCCTCTCCTCCCAAAGGTACTTCTGAAGGTCAGACAGGACAAGCCAAGGATGATTTTAATAGCTCCAGATTGGCCTCGACAGCACTGGTACTCATTACTGAGAAGTCTAGTACGGAAGCCTCCATGGCCTTTGCCTTCGATTCCGCACCTGTTGTCACAGGAGGACAGCCATTTGCTCAATGTCAAACTTCACTCTCTTCACCTAACAGCCTGGCATATTCTGTTTTGAACCATAGAGGGTCTCAACTTCCACAACAAGTTTTGAATGTGATTTTGGAAGCTAAAAAGCCTAGTACAAGGAAAGTGTACGCAGATAAATGGAAGAGATTTTTATTTTGGAGTGCAGCAAAGGATTTTGATGTTTCTGAGCCTAATTTATGTGTGGCTCTTCAATATCTTACTGAGTTACTGGACAAAGGTTTGTCCTTCTCTTCTATTAAAGTTCATGCTGCAGCACTTTCAGCTCACTATGATTGCGACCCGCCATTGTTTTCTCATCCTTTGTTCAAGCAATTTCTTAGAGGGGCAAAGAATATAAGACCCCCACGAAGAGCTCCTACTCCTGCTTGGGATCTCAATTTTGTGTTGGAGAAACTCACTCTACAACCTTTTGAGCCTGCAGCTACTGCTGAGTTGAAATATTTATCATGGAAGACTGCTTTTTTATTGGCCATTACCTCTGCAAGAAGGGTTTCTGAATTGCAGGCCCTTATGGCAGTTGAGCCTTTCTTGATTTTCCATAAGGATAGGGTATCATTACGTACTAATCCTTCCTTTATGCCTAAGGTGGTTTCTAGTGTGGCTTTAAACCAGACTATTCATTTGCCTACTTTTATGCAAATCCCCAAAATAAGGGAAAAGATTTTGCACACTTTGGATGTACACAGGCAGTTGCGTTATTATTTGGACAGAACTAAAGGGTTCAGGCTGTCTCAGCAGTTGTTTGTTTCTTTTGCTTTGAGTTCTCAGGGCAAGCCTGTGTCAAAACAAACTATTTCTAAGTGGATTGGGTTTTGCATTGCTTTCTGTTATTCCCATCATGGCAAGGAGGTTCCAGCTGGGATTAGGCCTCATTCCACTAGGGCTACTGCCACTTCCACAGCTTTTGAGGGGAGTGGCAACCAAGGATATTTTGGAGGCAGCTACTTGGAGTTCTGTGCATACCTTCTCTAGGCATTATCACCTGCCACTTTACTCTAAGTCCAGGGCTGGTTTTGCCACTGCGGTTTTGCAGGGCATTTTGGCAGCTCCTGCTTCCTTATAGTTAGCCATCCTCCCTTATCTCTGCTTTGGGATTCTACCCAAGTGTAAGGACTGCAGCAATGTGAGATGAAGAACATAGTACAGTTTTGTACCTACCATAAATGTAGATGTTCAAGATCCACATTGCTGCAGTCCAATCCTCCCTCCTTCCCCTCTGTACTTGGAGGTGGTTGTGTGGGTTGGGTTGTACATATTGTGTGTATTGTATATATTGTACATATAGTTAGTGCACGGGTGGTTGGTTATTTGTTTGCTGTCTTTTGGTTTTGACCTTTCTTTTTAAGGTCTTCTGACATCTGGGGCAAGAAAAGACTGAGGATATGACGCCGGTCATGCGCATTTGTACCCTGACGTCCTGACGTCAGTTAAATGCGCCCTGACCGACGTCAGCCTTATACTTTGATATTCGGGCCGACCGTGGACAGCGGACTACCCAAGTGTAAGGACTGCAGCAATGTGGATCTTCGAACATCTACATTTATGGTAGGTACAAAACTGTACTTTATTGCCCTATAATGTGAAAAAAACATATTTTTCATACAGAACATTTTACTCTTTTGCTGCGGCTCCATAACAGTCACCTGTTCACTACGCCATTTCTATATAGGGAAGTTGTAATGAGAAAAAAAAGTTGTTTTTTTCCTGCTCCTAGTGGATCCTCTAGTTCATGAATTCTATCCTGGTCTTCAGCAGAATCAGGCACAGGAGCTGATTTCATGGATGGATTAAGTACCTTAGCAGTATAGAGGTCAGGTACATGCACTGCTTTACTTCTTCAGCTTATGGCATCATGAACCTTCACAGCCATTCACATCTATCTCCATATATGGGAGTTCTACAGTAACTGTTCAGTATCAGGTGCTGCATAATCATTGTGAGGTATTGAGTCTTGCCTCTTCTAGAAATATTTGATTCAGTAGACTGCCAGCCCCCTTCAAATAAAGTTAAAGTGGATTACTTATACCCCTATACTGCCAAGTTTGGGGTAAGCCCCATCAGGGCCCTATCATAAATCTTTCCCTGAAAGAATGGGAAGCTCACCTTAAAAAAAATAAACTCATGGTCGAGGATTCCACGCACCTTTTAGATTAAGGACTGTACATCTTATTACTGGAATCAAGTCTGGTCCTTTATTCTGTTCAGGCTATAAAATTTCATCTTCAGCTGAAAGCGTTTTTTCCATCAGACTGGATATCCATTTTGTGGTGCATTTTTTAACTCCTTAACAAACTACCAGCTGTTAGTTAATGAGGTGTCAGATTTCTGAAGCCTAGAAGGCTGGACTGTAATTGTCTGGAGCTGGGAGTCAAAGTTGTAGTTTAAATGAAAGAAAACCCTTTTTTAAATTAAACAAGTAAAATAACTTTTGCCTTGCTTGTTCAATTTAAGTATTTTTCTCACATTAAAGATAGTTAATTGTGGTAATGAATTCCACAAATTCAACATTATGATTATATTACAGTGTAGTAACAGAAGTGTGTGCACATCATCTGGCATTTACACTCTGTAAGTTTTGAATGAAACAAGGCAGCTCACACAGCTAACTCTGCAAGCATAAAATGGAATTCAGCATGACTGGGACTATAATCATAAGTAAGTTGGCAAAGAAGGCCACACAAGATCTTAAGTACTGTGTAGAAAAACCTTTGGATTTAGGTGTGGGTGTCCGCATTTCTAGTGTGACAGTCCTCATTTAAGGGGTATAATCCTTCATAGGTAGGTACTAGGCTATCAGCCCTAGGGCCCATACAAGCCTAGCCAAAAAATGTACCCTGGCTTTCGCCACCCAAGAAAATTATTTTCCTGTGCCCCTGTCGAGCAGAGCCACAGAAGTGATCCCCGGGGTGAATTTCCCATTTCCCATCCAATCATCAAGATTTTTCTTGAAGAGTGCTAATGAGGAGCTCTGTTTGACATTAAATGGTAGTCTGTTCCAGAGTATGGGAAGTCTCTGGGACAGGAATCTATGCCTCCAGCATGTTCTGTTTATTGTGGTAACAAGGTTTAGGTCCCTAGAGCATGTAGCGCGGAGGGATTGGGATTTCTTTAAGTGGAGCATGTCCAACAGCTCTGGGTTTGACATAGCTTTGTATGTTAGGCAGAGATTGCCCCTGAGTAGGCGATATGCGATGGAGTAAAGCTGTATTTTATTTAATCGGGCTGCATAGGGCATCTGTTTGAGGCCAGTAATCCTCTTTCTGATGTATTTCTGTGGTCTTTCCAGTTGTTGTAGATGTCTTTTGAGGTACATACCAAAAGGGGCGTTGTACTCTATAATGGGTCTAATGAGTGATGAGTAGAGGGGGACAATGACCTCTTTTTTTCTGGATGAGAATCCTTTTGTGATGAGATGAGCCACGTAGAAGGATTTCCTGACCACTGTGGCGATGTGATTATCAAAGGAGAGACTACTGTCCACGTGTGTCCCAAGGTCTCTTATCACATTTTTAGCATTAAGTAGACTACCAGCTATGTGGTAGTTCATGGGTACAGAGTTTTTACCAAAGGGGATGATAATACACTTTTTGGCATTGAGCTTCAGGCCATGGCTTTGACACCAGGTATCTGTCTCAGCAAGGCCCTTTTGTAGTTTGTCCACATCGTTAAGACTTTCGATTATGGCTCCTAGTTTGCATTCATCTGCAAACTTTGTTAGCCAAAGACCTTCTATGCTGGCCTGCACTTCAGAGAAGTAGATACCAAACAGGAGAGGACTCAGGACTGAACCCTGTGGTACTCCACTTGTCACTGGTCTGATGCCGGATTTGGAATCCGCTACTTTCACAGTGTGGGTTCTGTCCGTGAGCCAGTTGGCAACCCATCTTGTGACATAGGGATTTATACCTAGTTTAGTGAGCTTATCTATAATTCCAGTAGGTGATGGTGTCGAAAGCCTTGGCGAGATCTAGATAAGCTGTGTGAACCATTTTACCCTCATCTATGGCTTTGGTGACTGCTTCAAAGAAGTTAATCAGGTTTAGGAGACATGATCTGCCTTTTACAAATCCAAACTGGGTAGGGTCCAGAGTTTGGAGATTACCAATGTCTTTGTTTATGAGTTCCACAATGATACGTTCCATGGCCTTGCAGACCAGGCTCGTCAGGCTAATGGGGCGGTAGTTCCTGGGGTCCGTAGTGGCTCCCCCTTTGTAGAGTGGGATAACCGTTGCGGTGCACCATTCATTGGGTACAAAGCCTGAGGTGAGGCTATGATTGAACATGGTACTTGGGTAGGGTGCCAGTTCATTTTGTAGTTCGTGTAGAACCTAGCCTGGGATATTGTCATGTCCCATGGATGCTGTGTTCTTGGCTTTGGAGAGTGTGTTTTTTACCTGTGCAGCCGTGATTATAGGAACTTTGCATTCTTCCGGTATAGAGATGGTCCCTCTAGGGGGTAAGAGGGGGGTAAAGTTAGCACTGAACTTATCTGCTAGGATGTTGGCAATATCAGTTGGTTCTGTATATTTAGTGCCATTGTGCTGTAACTCAGAGCAGATCTGAGTGTTCCCATTTAGATTCTTGACATAGCTATAGAATGCTTTGTCATTGTCTTTAGAGTCAGTGGCAATTTTGTTTTTGTAACCAGCTTTGGAGGATTTTATGAAGGATCTTAGTTTCTTACTGTGGTTGACCAGGGAGTTCCTCCAGTCATGGGATTTTACTCTTTTTTTTGCAACAGTTTATTTCTTCTGTTGTAGAGTTTGTTTATGGCAGAGGACCACCAGATTGGCTTCCTTTTTTTTGGAAGATAACATCTTGGTTCTGTTAGGGATAGCATGATCCATGCACTCGTGTAAGTGCTTATAAAGTGCATTGGTGTAGGATTCGGCAGTCATACCTCTATTGTCCATCTGCATGGGTGTCATGAAGTTTGCCACTTCTGTCTTAAAAAGTGTGAAGTTGGCTTTGGAGAAGTTTTTTACGATGGTTTCCCTAATTGGGGCTGGGGGTGGTATGTGGATGTCTAGGCTGATTAGCTTGTGGTCGGATCTGACCAATGAGGAATTGACCTCTGGTGTGGAACACCGGTTTCCCATGTTGGTAATGATCAGGTCTAGGATATTGCTGCCCCTGGTGGGGGTGTGAATAAGTTTGATCCAAGGCATTGGAATTTATGAATTCTAGAAAACGTTGAGCAAAAGAGTTGGTACATGAGTAGTTTTCCCAGTTAATGGTGGGATAGTTGAAATCGCCCATTATTACGGTGTTGGGTTGTACCCTAATACTTTCCAGTGTATCAAGAAATGAGGAGAGTGAATCCTGGGGCATGGTGGGGGGTCTGTAGCAAGCCACAATTTGGATTGCGGTCTTGCCCAGAGTTAGTTGCACTTGGATAATCTCGGATGCATTATGCTATGCAACTAGCCTGGAGGTGTGGATATCCTTAATGACACGCCTCTGCCTTTAGTGCTTCTTTCTGGGTTAGGTGGGCGAAAGGTGTGGTATGAATTGAAGCCTGGTAATTCAGGGGTGCTCTCTGGAGCTTTGAACCAGGTCTCTGTCACTGCACAGATGTCAATGTTCTCCATTTTAAGGAGTGCCTCGAGTGAGTGCATTTTGAGGTTTAGACTTCTAGCATTACCCTCAGATTTTGCTTGCTTGTACCTGTTATGGTGGTGAATTTGTCATTTGAACCTTGCCTAAAAAAGGCACTATAGGGGTGGCAAGAGCCTTAGCCATTATCCGGAATCCTAAGGGCGACAGGTGCAGGCCATCTCTGGCAAAGCATCGTGGACTGTCGAGCCTAGCAAGTACAGTTGAGTCATTACATAAATTCAGTTTTACTTGTCCAAATAAACACAGATTATGGAAACATTTTACTCCCTCTCTCTCTCTACTGCTAGGGTCATTTGGGGGATGTCCTTTTACAGGCTGGGGAAAATCTATTTCTTTCACATGATTGCTATATTTCAGACATGGCTGAAGAACTTGGATATTTTATTTTATTCATTTACTTGTTCATTTGTTTGTTTGTAACCTGAGAAAACTTACCCTCTCCTGATTGCTATATATCAGGAAAGTGGTAAATGTTTGCATTCAACCCGCAGCAGGTGAGTCTGTGTACATGTTCCAACCTGCACACACACACACACACACACACACACACACACACACACGTGTGTGCAGACACTGTTGTCACAACATTTTCCAAAGTTTTGATTAGAGTGTGCACCAGGCCCAAACTTTCCAGTCCTAAGGGCCCCTATTTTGGATTTAAACCATAACATGTTTTTTAACCTATCAGAGGAGACCACTTCTACATCATGGTTTGTAATTTAGGGTAGGTCAGTGCTTTCATCTGCCCATTTGTATGGGGTCTTAGAGAATTTCAAGATAGCTCAGAAACTCTGTGTGATTATATAAAATACATAGTGAAAACATTTTTAACTGTGGTCAGTCTTTAACATCCTTTTGCTTATACTGGGGGCTGTTTAATCTTTTTCAGTCATTTTTTGATTGGTGTTTTTCAGTTTGCATCAAAGATGTGTACCCTACCTTGATAGTCTTTTGTAAAATGGTTTATAGTAATCCTGTAGCTGAGCATAGCTTGACCAAGCATTTTTTGTCTGGAAAGAGAGTCCTTCACTTCTGGTGTCTGATTCACCCCTCCTTTCAGCCCCAGTTTTGAAACTTTCACTTCTCCATTTCAAGCCTGCCTCCTCAGAAGATTTCAAGATTAGAAACTGGAACTTCATCTTCTGGTAGTTGTCATTTCTTTACTAGAAGAATGTTCAGGTTTCAGGCTTTTAACTTTAAAGATCTCTGTATGATTTTTGATCAGAACTGGGACTTGATGAGAATGAACCATTGGTTTCTTTTCAGTGTGGCATTTGGGTTTTCTCTGAACAGATCTATCTATCTTCTAGTCCTTTTTCTGATGGGTACAAAACAAACATTTTGGATGTATATCCGTAACTTCAGATCTTAGTTAATCAAGCCTAAATCTCTGCAGATTGGTTTACTTGTTTACCTTATTTGTTTCCATCAAGGAAAGTAAAGACAAACTGGTATCATATATGGCATTGCAGACCTTATCCTATGTTGCTGTCAGGATGTGTATCATCCATTTATTAATGTACCAAGTCTAGCTTCAGCCACGGGGGTGTCTATTTTAGGAATATGCTCATGGTAGGGTGTTGCAGGATAAAACACTTTCAGTTAAGACAAGAAAGTTACCAAAAATGACCAGTGAATCTAAGAAGACTAATTACCAATTTAGGGAGCATAATTACTGCAGAAATGTTAACTAGGCAGCAGCACTCTTGTATAAAATAACTTGATGAGGCATTTAAAATTAAATGAAATATTTAGAATTGCTAGAATTTTATTTCAGCTGTGCATGCAGCATGGATGTCTGTTCAAAAATATTTTACACACCGTACAGATTCAGCTTGAGAACCAGAAAAATGGTGATGCACACTGCTCTGTTTTGAAAACAAGAAAGAGGGTACACATTTTCTTTCTTGAAATTTATTGATAAAAATCCCTCTGTGATGGTGATTGGTAGTGTAAATATTCTTGCATTCTGATTACGTTAAATGTCTGTAAATGATGGACCTTTGAAATCCCAGTCAAGAGTGTTGGCACTAGCCTACTGTGCTGGCTGAATAGATGACACCTTTCTTCTCTGTAGGGGAACTGCATTCTTCTTGACAGATGGGAAAGAAAGATCTGTGTTAAAGCCTTTGAACAATGAAGTTAAGTAAGTCAAGAAACAAAGCTGTTGCTCACACATTAAGAGATGAGCATGAATAATATATTTCATATAGTATACATTATGTATCTTGCATAGTATCCACCTAATAGCTATGTAATGCAAGTACGATACCCAGTGAACAGTTAAAGATCATTAGATTCCCACCCATGCAAGAAGAATTAAGTAATGTGTTACGCTGTATGAACCAGTTCTCTATAAGTTATGCTCTACTTGCTGATTTGTTCAGAAATAATGCCCCTCCTAACCTGATTTAAAGGTCTAGCTATGACTGTCTTATCTAGTTAATTGTACACGTCAGTCTGCAGAATCGGTGGTATAGTTAGCAGGATACTCATGGACAGTTGTAAGAATGATGCAGCCTTTATTTGAAGTTAGAAAACTTAATGTCTGATTATGATAATTTTACAGGACAATAGTTTGTGTGCTGTTAGTGTAAAATAGCAGCTGTAGTTTCAAGAACTATCAGCAGCATGTAGAAGGAAACTTTGCATCAAGGTTTGGTCTCTTACAGGAAAATTTAATATTAAGAAGTAGAAAATAAGTGTGATAGCATTATTGGAATATTCCATTTTTCCAGTGATGTTCATCAACAAGCAACGGAAATTGTACAAAATCTTGAACTAAGAAATTAATTGCCTTTTGAGAAAATATTGCCATATACCATAAATGTCCAGGTGTGAGATGTAACCTGAAAAACAGAAGAGTAAGGAATTTGAAAATTAAGTGAGATGAGTCAATGCTAACTTGCACTTTACAGTTTGACTGTGATGTTAAATGAGACTTCAGCAAGCAGACTTTGCAGCATTAGAAAAATTATAGTAGGAAAACAGCTTCCAGCAATAATTATCTGTTTTAACTGACCCAGGACTGTGCAACCAATTGTATGCTAGACATAGTACTAACAATGTAGGACAGTGAAACCTTTATGTAAATTAAAGTTAACTGACAGAGAGTTGTTAGAAAACCTGAATTCAATTCCTTGTTAGGGACAGACCAGGAAAGAAAATTTGCAGACTAGATTAATGGCAGATGCCAGAAAAAATGTGCAAAAGATATTATTTTTGCATCCACTGGATCAGCCCAATAGCCCCCTTTCTGTACCGAGCTGACCTATTTTATCCTCCGTCATGGCAAAAGCCCTCCAGGCTTATTTGTTCCCTAGAAGAGGCATGATTTGGATGTTAGGGAGTGGGCCAGTCTGCAAAATTATGCAGACTGTGCTATCAAAAACCCTTGGCAGCCTGCAAGCTCAGCTGTAGCTGCCTTGGGAGGTGCATGCATGCTTCCACGCATATTTACCCTCCCAACCAAGCATCACACCAAGCTCTTCATGTTACCAGTGGTGCATCTACATTTTTGAAGATCTTGCCAGTGCAGTGAACCAACTACCTCCCTCTCCCCCCAGTGATGGGCAGGCCAACATTGGCTACTCATCCTCCCCCATGTGGCCTCTCTAAAGCTTGTGCTACTAGTTAAACACTGGTCTTCTGCGGTGCAGTCAGGGATTTATCCTTCTGAGCCATGTGGCTGGGCTATATGAAATAAACCCAAAATGGTCTGAAACTGACTTAACACTTGTCAACTGCAAAATTTAGAAATAGTCAAACAAAAAAAAACAGACTAGTGAAGTCAGGAAGCAAATTTAATATCCAGCAAGTGAAAATACACACATTTAGAATCCACACAAAGCTTTTGGGTTAAAGCAACCCTTCCTCAGTGCAACAGTAAGTAAAATTAAGCAAACACTTACACACACACACACACACATATATATATATATATATATATATATATATATATACAACTCGACACAGCCAACCAGTCAAAAAAGTTACTAATTAAGACATAATTAAAACTTAAGACACATATAAAAGAAATAAAAAGTGTGTGTGTATTTTAGATCCATCTACATAAATATTCATAAAACATGTAAATTTTCATCTGTTTCTCCATTAAAATAGGTTTAATACTAGCTGCTACATTAAGACCTGGATATTTATCTGCATTTAACTTAAGATCCATCTGTATTCTGCTGTCTGTATTACGAATTGGAGCAGCAATTGTTCTAAACATTTTAACATAAACTGAAAGAGACAGATAAAGAGTAAATAACATTTATTCAAAACATATATGTGCATTTTCTTTTCCATATGGAGCATGGTAAACTGGCCTTGACAAAAGATTCACCAAACATAAGAAAGAGAAAGTGAGCTATAAATCCTGGACTTCACTTGCATTCCTGATGCATTCATTCTGGACTGACAAGTGCTCTCATTCTTATGTGAGAAAACATTTGGCTGAAGACTACAGTAGCTGTTTAAAAACCTCATTGTTTTTCATATTTTCATTTCTAAAAATACAATATTAATTTTCTGGCTACACAGCTCTATTCCAGAATTCTGATGTATATGAGAAATCGCACTGTGTGTGTATCAAAGTTATAGTGGACAGACTGGCCATTTAAAAAAAAATAATGGCCATTTAAAATGTTGTTCAAGTTACAGACTAGTCAAAATATTTGAATTAACCAGAAAGCAATTTGGACTATTTGAAATTATGTTTTCCTGATAAATGCACAAAACTTAATAATCTTACAGTGTTTTTAAAATGTACTAGGAGTTGAATGAGCAGAAATAAAACAGTATTGATGTCCTCCTGATTCAAGTTAGAAGCACTGTGATGATACATTGTGTTTAAATACACAGTTAACAGCTGTGTGCTAATAATCAGCAAATTGGAATTTTAAATATTTCATCTCTGCTGTGTTATTTTTCCAAATGCAGAGTGTGAGAAATCAACATATCTCAGCTGTTTATTAAGCAGTAGTTAAGTAACCAATATTACTTGGTAATTATTTTTGCTGTTTAGAAAAGAAATGTATTTAGAATGCCAAAACCATAACCTAGCAATTTGACACAGACCAGATTTTGCAGGCCTGACTTCAGAAAATATGTTTGGTATAATAAGCTATACTAATGCTATACAGCCAGATAAGATAAGCATGGAAAGCAGCAAAGCTTTGTTTAAAGGTAATGCAGTGTGCTATGTTTCATAAGTGCAAATATGTATAACTTACTTAATACATAAGGGTGCTGGCCAAGATGTTAATTTAATTTTTATGTCAGGAAAAAGCTCTTGCATGCTTTGTGAGATTGCAAGTTTGGGTTCCCTCAGAAATATGTGCTGAAATTTGGTGTGGTCTTAAATTAATGACATATTTGTGTGTTGTGGTCATGCTTATTTCAGTGGGATGCCCATTGTATTTGTGAGGCATGTGTCCATTAGTAAAAGGAAAAATGTATGCAATGAGTTCATATCATGCACCACTAAGATGGAAAATAATCTGCAGTGATGGTAAAGAAGAAAGACAGACCTTGTATTAAACCATTGCAGCTGGTTTGTACTTGCATAATGTCTTAATTCAACCATTACCTCTTGACGAAAGACATACCTTGAGATGTGAGGATGGCGTAATGGATAAACTGCTGACCTTACAGACACAAGGTGGATAGTTTGATTCTCACATGGGGTAAATGGCTAGGCTTAAAATGGCCCATGAGGGCAGGTAGGTTAGTACTAATCTGTGAACCTTCTTCTATGAACCTTCTATATAAAGTACTTTTGTTTCTTCATAGTTTCTTCATATTATAGAGAAATAATATTTATTATAAAATGCAGGTAGTAAACTTTGGCTGTTAACTTCAGTGGGTCTGCTTCAGGATATCCCCTTTTACCCCACCATCTTTCTCCTGGTCATATGAGCATTCTTTGAAACTTTATTTATATAGTTAGTGAAGACCTTAAAATATATGTGGTGTAATAAGTGTTATTTACATTATTTAATATAAGTAAAGCCCTCATTAAAGTGGGAGGAAGATCTAGGTTCCTTGATAGTGGGTACATTCAAGTAATAATGTGGGTTAAGGGGATCTGGATCTGTGCAGATGTGAATGATTAAACTGCTAGTCAGGTGCAGCAGTAACAAAAAACAGTTTCAAAACATAGAACCCATTTCAAGAGACTCCTCTAAAAGATGTGTAACTATGTTGAACTGTCGGTACCCTAAGAACAATAGTTGTGCATCACTATTGAGCATGGCCATTTTGTGTGTTGCAAAAGTAAGTATGGATTCTGACGGTGCATTTCTAGCAGTGTTTATGAATGCACCACAGGTAAAGGTGAATCCTACAGTAAAGAAAGTGTGTTGACATGGCAGCCAGGAACAATGCCATCTTCCTTGCAAGTTTTTGGATCGACTCATCATAGTGGGACACTATGGAAATGAGTGATGCTCAGTTTGACCCATGGCAAAAAGAGAACATGCACCAATCAATTTGACATTCCTGACAGTACTTTAATGATGTGGACACTGCAAATAATGATGGCCATAATTGACAGTACCTGAATTGGTGACAAACAGCAGCTTAAATTTGCATACTGTAAAATAATACAGAGATAGGAACACAGTGTAAATCCCAGGTAGTGGCATAGTGTGTTTACACTTGTATAGTCATGCTTGTAAGTGGATTTAGTGCATCTGTACTCATACTTCATGTACTCGCCAGCATGTGGCAGCAGTAGTATGCAGTGAATCAGCCTTCCTAAATTGGATGGCAGTGTAGTCCAGAAGTGCGTTAAGGTCTTGTGATAAGCAGGCATATTCCTGTTGTCATTGGTTTCTATTTGTATAGCAGTCTCCTTATTCTATTTGCCTGCAGGTGACCATCTACTTTGGCTTCATTGGCTGATGTGGCAATGCACTGCATCTGGGTTTGTAAGCAACACAAGTGCTTGTCTGCCTTTCTACTGTCATGAGTCTTTCTGAGGATACTCTTATGTCCACTGCTGTAAACACCATCAGTCACGGTGATTTGGTCACTTTTGTGTTAAATCTGCCCCATCTTCCTCCTGCTTATGAACACCTTTAACGTTCAGGGGCCTTTGATGTAGAATCAACAGTTTGGGGAGCCCAGCAGAATTAATGAAACTGGCATACCCATTGAAGAATTAGCATTGTCTGAGGCACCAAAAATGAATATGTTCAGGATCCTTAGCAGCATTAATAAAGTCTGAGAGCCCCAGAAGGATTACTAGAGTTAAAGGATCAGCAAATAAACAGAGAGGGAAAGGTAATAGTGGGATGACGCCAAGAAGAAGTTTGGACTGCAGGTTAGAAGACTGCCTTCCCTACCAGGGAGGTTTAAAGGAAGGCAGGAATTGAGCAATTTATATAATATTGGACTAAATGACAGTTGTTGGTAAAGAAAGAAGACATGTACTTAATATTGAATGTATGTAAAAAAAAAAAATGTTAATATGATTTGTTTCTTTTCTATTAATGTATGTGTGCCTGTGTCATGAGACAGTTTAATAAAGGTGTTTAAAAATAATGGAGTTATGGGGTCCAGTAGGATTGACAGTATCAGGGACCCCAAGGAGATCTGACAGAGTCAGAAATTCTTTAAAAAGTTTAATAAATCAGAAGCTCCAGTCAGATTATTACAATATGGGTGTCCGAACAGAATTAAGTCAGTTGACTAACAGTCAGATGGCCCTATGGCCTTAACAAGGTTAACAGATTTGCCATACTTAAGAAGGATTTAAAGAATTAAGACGCCGTCATGTTAAACACAGTAATGATGCTTTAGCTGGGTAGTGATAATTTTGGCATATGGGTCTGCTTTATCTTTAAAGATGTCCATTGCTCCCGTCATAATAATAATAAGAGCTCAAAATACATAGCTGCACAAGCATTTGATCTGAAGTTGTTTTCATTTGATCTTCCAGAAAGAAAGGCAGTGAGGCAACCAAATGAACCCAAAAGCAATCCAAAATACAATTAAACAAAAATAGCAAAAGGTCCAACCGTCCAAAGAATGGTTTAATAAGTCAAATAAAAAACGCACAAAGCTTTCAAGTCACTCAGGACTCTTCACCAGTATTACAAATAAAATAAAACCACTCAATATTTAAAGTAAATCCAGCATATCACATGAGCAATTAAGATAGAAAAATAGAACATCAAATACATACTTTATGTATAAAAAACATACTTTATATATAAAAAATTCAAGTGAGAAACATTTGTTTTTCTCTTAAAAGGGGTTTAATGCTATTTTTAACATTTAAACCGGGGAGTCTATCTGCTCTAAAATAATTAATCCAGTAATACTTTATAAGTTCTGTCTTACTAACTAAATCTCCTCCACGCTTATTTACTAATACCATTTCCTGAACTCTAAACTTAAAAGTATGGTCATTTCCAAATAATTATACATCTTTTGCTAATGCATTGGTCTCAACCTTCCTTCTAATTTCTGAGGTATGGGAAGCTATACGATCTTTCACTTTCTGTTTTAGTTTTTCCCACATAGAAACATGCACATTTTTCACAATTAGCAAGATAGACTACATTATCTGTAAAGCATGTTGCAAAAGTCCTAAAATGAAAAATGTATTTAGAAATAGGGTGTGTAAATTCAACATTTTGATTAATAAATTTACAGAAGGAACAATTATAACAGGGGAAGGTAGCCTTGTTATTAGCTGTAGAGGGTTTATTTTCACATACATCTTTATAACGTAAATAGTGCTACAAATTTATCTTTTTTTTTATATATATAAAAAGTGGAAACTCACCCACTATATTGTTTACTTCCGTATCAGATTCCAGAATACCCTAGTTCCTTTTTATTACACCATTTATTTGTGTAGTACGCCTATTAAATTTCATAATGTATCCCAATGGTCTAGGTCTAGTTGAGGAAGTATTATTTTGGGTAAAGGTATTTCCTAGCAATTAGGGCTCCAGGGCTGGGAGCATGCAGTCTGCCTTTCTTCCCATTGCTCCTTCTCTGATCCGACTCCCAGCTTCGGAGTCCTTGGGTCTGAGGCTTCTCGGTATCTAAGGGTCGATGCTGACGGTGCAAGTTACCTCGATGCCGACCATTGCCCTGAGTGGCTCGGCTCAGGCTCTCCCATTGACTCTGAGGGTTATGGATCCTACTCCTTCCAGCTTCACGGATTCGTTCTCCCTCTGCCATTGGTGTGGTGGAGAGGGTGCTCTCAGACCCCTCGAGACCCTTGACATTATCCTCCTTGGAGTCTGTCCTGGCTCCCTCTGTTTCTGGTCCGAAATCTGCCATCCTGCCCCTTCAGGGACAGCCTATTGCCTCTCTGCCCCAGGGAGTTCCTCCCGGCCGGGAATGGCCAGAAGTTTCTGAGTCCTCCCCAGGGCCCCCCCCCCAAGGAGCTCCCTCGGAAACATACACATGTAAAAGGAGACACTTGGACTCCCCACCGGAGTCCCTCACAGAAGTCACTGACTTATAGGAAGGTGAGGGTTCCCCCTGGTCATCCTAGATGATGTCTCCTTTGGAGACATCATGGAAATCCTATGCCAGCGTGGGGGATGGACTGCCCAAAAACCCAACCTGGATGAGTCAGTGTTCCTGGAGGTATTTGGAGGAGGACCCTCTTCCTCCTGGGTGTCCGACCTCCCACCGATACGTTTGTGGACTTGATTTCATCCTGGGCATGGAAGGAGCCTGACACGGTGGAACCCATTCCCAAGCACCCTGATAAAATTCTCTGTGCCCCTTTGAAAAAACACCATTGGTCTAAGGGATCCCCAGTTGATGCTATGGTGGTTGCGGCAGCTACCAAGAAAGAACTCGCTCAGGAGAGCTCTGTGGTCCATCCATCGGACAGAGAGTCTCGAGCCTTGGATCGTTTTGGGAAGTGGGCCTATGCTTCAGCCACGTTTGGCTTACCTGCACTGAACTACATGGCACATGTCATCAGGCTTCGGGACCTGGTCAAAGAGGTCACTGAGTCTGCCCCAGGGTCCATGTTGGCGGAAGAGAAGAAGGTGTTCTCCTCCCATATGGCCACCCTAACTTCTATTTCCAACACCTCTATAAGGCTCCTGTCACATGCTACGGAAGGTGTCTCTAGATTAGCCAGCACAGGCATTGCCATCAGTCGTCACACCTGGCTCCGGCTTTGTGCATTCTCGGAGCCCTTCAAGGCATCTTTTACAAATGCCCCTTATGATGGTTCCACCCTTTTTGGTAAGACCTCCCGAGACACCTTAGGCCAGTGTGGAAAGATGGGAAGACCTTGTCTATTGTCGGGTTCTGCTTCTCATCCCCACAACGATCCTTTTCTAGGAATCTGCATGGGATAAAGATGTGGTTCTGGAAGTCTCAGGGCTTTTCCCACAATGCTCAGGACTCGCCTTCCCCCAGAGGCAGAGGGGGATATGACAGATGCTGTCCTCGTGGCAGAGGGGCTCTGAGGAACCAGGGATCTTGGGATTCTTTCCCGGACAGACCCTTGCAAATGGTTGCCTGACTGCTTGTCTCTGGAGGTAGTTGGGGGGCATCTCTTGATGCACCTAAAACCTGGGAGTCTATCACAGACGATCGTTCGGTGTTGCAAATTATATCCAGAGGATATTCAATCCCCTTCCTTCAGCCTCCAGTCCCACCCAAGCACCTCCTGGACATTCCACCCACGCAAGGGGAGTAGGCAGTAGTGGAAATTTCCAAGCTGCTCAAAAAAAACGAGTCATCCAGCCAATTCCCTCAAGCAAATCTGGATCAGGCATCTATTCCAGGTTCTTTTTGGTGCCAAAGAAGACAGGGCACTTAAGACCCATTCTGGATCTTTCAACCCCAAACTTGTCAGTTGCCAAGACAAAATTCTGGATGGTCACTTTCCAGTCCATTCTGGCCTTTCTGCAGAGAAACGACTGGATGTGCTCAGTGGACCTCCAGGATGCATACTACCATATCAAAATGATCAGGTGCTCTCGCTGGTTCCTCCGCTTCCAGCTGGGAGATGGTTATTACCAGTTCAAAGTGCTCCCCTTTGGTCTCACCACTGCCCCCAGGGTGTTCACAAAAGTGATAGCAGTGGTGGCGGCTCGACTGCGGCTGCAGGGGTTCCAGTTCTTCCCCTACCTGGACAATTGTCTCCTTTCTGCTCCCTCCAGGCATCAACTCTGTCAAGCCAGGGATCTCCTTCTTTAGATCGCTCACCAGCTGTGCATAACCATAAATGTGAACAAATCCTAACTGGATCAAGTTCTAGACTTCATTGGAGCTTGGTTAGATACCACCCAGAGCAAGATTTTCTTAACTCCGAACAGACTTCAAGTCCCTCAAACATCATATATTGTACATTGTTCAGACCTACTATCCCTCTGCAGAGTCCATTCTTTGGGCATTGGGGTCCATGGCAGCCACCATTACGCAAATTTCCATGGCTTGTCTGCATACGAGAGTTCTCCAGTGGACCCTAGTGGTTCAGTGGTCCTTGCAAGATCTTCCGTTAACCAATCCAATTAATTTATCTCGGGCTTGCAGGGATTCACTTCTCTGGTGGCTTCAGTCCCTGGATCTTCTTCTGGGTCGTCCGTTTATCCTTTCCACCCCAGTAACCATGGTGACCATGGATGCTTCCCTGTTTGGGTGGGGGGGCATTGCAGGGGAAGGACAGTCCAAGCCACGTGGCTTTCCTTGGAGACCCATTTGCATATCAATGTCCTGGGATTGAGGGCTGTGCTGTTGGCGTTGCAAGCCCTTCATGCCCATCTTCCCCAAGGGACAGTTGCCATTCACACAGACATGTCCATAACAATGTACATCAACAAACAGGGGGGAACTGGGTCTTACCCCTTTGTCACGAAGCCATGAGATTATGGAAGTGGGCAATTTCCTCCGGCCATTTTCTGGTAGCAACGCACATTCTGGGGAGGTCCAACATTCTGGTGGACAGGCTTAACAGATCTATTCTGATGCTTTACGAGTGGTCACTGAATCCTTCAGTAGCAGAACAGATCATTCTAAAGTGGGGTTGGCCTTGCTGCGATCTCTTCACCTTGCCTTCTAATGCAAAGTGCAGTGAGTTTTTTGCTCTGAACCCCCCTCCAGGGGAGTCCCCCAGAGACGTTCTAGTTCATTCTTGGCCCTCTGGTCTTCTTTCTGCTTATCCTCCTCTCCCTCTGATCCCGAAATTCATTCAGAAAGTGTGATTGCTGGGGAGCTTAGTGTTCCTCATTGCCCCCTTCTGGCCTCGCCAGGTTTGGTTCCCCTCTCTGTGGTCTCTCATGGTGTATCCCCCTTGGACATTAGATCCAGTTCTGGATTTGATCTTGAATCCCTCGGGGATCCTGCATCCAGATTTAGTCACTCTGAAGCTCACGGCTTGGCTGCTCCAGTTCCACTGATAGCTAGGACTCCCGGGCTGTCTTCTCCTGTTAAGAAGATTTTGGTTATGGCTCACAAATCCTCCACTAGGAAGCTTTATTCCAGTAAATGGGAACATTTCTCTATATGGGGGTCTCAGCATGATTTGGACCTCTTCACTGCTCCAGTCCCTGCCATTATGGATTTTTTGATAGATATTTTTCATCAGGGTGCCAGTTTTTCTACAGTAAAGGTACAGTTGGCAGCTATCTCCAACTTTCATATAAGAGACAATTCAGCTTCCTTAGTTCTTCCAAGCTTTGTAAAGCCTTTTTGAGAGGTACCTTTTTACTTAGGCCTCCAGTTAAGGACTCTATGCCTCCTTGGAATCTTACTCTAGTCCTGCAAGCTTTGGTTTCTTCCTCTTTTGAACCAGCAGCAACAGTGGATTTGCAATTCCTGTCTTGGAAGACAGCCTTTCTGGTCGCCATTACTGTGGCTAAAAGGGTATCAGATATTCAGGCCTTATCTGTCAATCTCCCTTATATGGTGTTTCGCAAAGACAGGGTTTCCTTACGAACTAATCCTTCTTTTTTCTGAAGGTGGAGTCAGAATCTAACATCAACCATGTCATCAAACTCCCTGGTTTTCTTTCCGAACTTCCAAAATAAGGGAGAGTATAAATCACATTTGCTTGATGTGCACAAGCAATTACGTTTTTATTTGCATAGAACTAAGTCCTTTCATAAGTCTGAGCAGCTTTTTATTTCCTTTTCTAAGCCTATCTTAGGTGAACCGGTTTCAAAGGCTAACTATTGCTCGCTGGATCTCTCTGTGCTTAGTTTTGGCCTATAAAGCCAAAGGTTCATCTCCACCAGGTCACATCAGGGCGCATTTTATGAGGTCTGTGGCTACTATAGTGGCCTTTTGATGTTGGGTTTCTTTGGATGATATTTGCTCTGCAGCCACTTGGGCTTCATCACACGCATTTATTTCACATTATAAGTTGTATCTTCTGCCAGAGGCAGGGCATCCTTTGGCAGCGCCGTGCTCCGGAAGATACTTCCATTAGGCCCTCCCAGGATATTTTGGTAGCTGGGACTCTGTCCCACAAGTTGAAGATCAATTGAAGCCAACAACTTCAGATAAAAAGTTATGTACTCACCATAACATTCCATCTGAGTTGTTGCTTTTTGTTTGACTTCAACCGTCTCTCCCTCCTTCCTCCTGCCTTATTTGGGCTGTGTTGTGGATTGGATGGAAGAGGCTTTTCCCTACTTTGGAAGCCTGTCTTCCTCATGGTGCTTTTTGGTGCTAAGGCTAAGATGTTATGCAGATGGTTAGGTTGAGGTACTACTGGCTGCAGCAAACTTGATATGAGGGTAGGAGGTAGACAGGGGCATTATGGCTAGGGGAGGAGCTTGGTCCTGATGCTGGAGAAATGCAGCCAAGTTCGATCCGTGATCCCACAGGTTGAAGACAAATGAAAAGCAACAACTCAGAGGGAATGTTATGGTGAGTACAAAACTTTTTTTGTATTTATTTAATGCATCTTGTCAAGTGGTCTGATTCAACTGAGCATTTCTATTTCAAGTGACAGTTTACACAGCTTTACATACCGTACTCACTAAAGTTTTTAATTTGTAACATTTTCATCTCAAGTGATGCTTAAAGAGATTTGTAGACAAGTTAAACATCTTTTATTAATGTATATGTCAGTAACTAATCAAGTAGTCATTTGAAAGTTTAGAGAGAGATTTGGGAAGATAGCTGCAGATCAATTCAAAAATTATCAAATATAACTACAGCAGTACAAGGGTGAAGTGAATATAACTGTATTGGACATCATTGTGACAGTAGTAGTAGTCCAACAAGCTGCCTTGATTTGAGGCCCTGTTGGACTGGGGGTCACCAGTGACCACAGGGTCTTGAAACCATCTGTACTGCTGATGTCCTTAAAAAGATTTGTCACTATTCTTACCTTCATGTTGGTTTTATTGTTGGAATGCCTTCTTCTATATTTTTCAATATTTCTTTAACAATTTACAATATTTTTTCCCTTTTTTCTATTATATTTCATTGTCTGATTCTCCTGCTCCTTGTAAGTCTTTGTGGAGTACCCTCTGACCTTTCATGTTGTTTTAAGCATACCACTAAAACTGTTAGTTCAGTCCATGAAAGCAATCCTGAGGACTTGGCTTTTTCTTTCAAGTGCAAGAACTGATGCTGGACTTATAAATCCTTGCAAGGATTACCCTTATTAGAGTTGAACATGAAGTTCAGATGACAGCAATGTTACGTGGCTCCATATTATAGTGAAATCTTCCTCTAAAATGACAATTTGCCAGTACGCTTCTATCTTATCCTGTACTGTTATGTCTCCTAGACCACATAAGCTGCACCATGCTCTCCTATGCTTTCCTTAACTTTAGAGTGTTAAGAAAGTTTTCTTTACCACTGTCTTGCTATTATAAAATCGTATGGGTCTAAACATTATTAGTGTAAACACTCATTCTGAGCTACCTTTGAAAGATTTTTCATTTCATTGTTTTGCCTGCATTATAAGTCTAATTTATTTGTATTCATGTGTATCTTGTCAGCGTTTTTATTTTCTCTTGTATGTTCAGTCATTTTTTTTTTCGTTATTGTATGCTCAAATGATTCACCACACTATGCATCTATGGCTCTTTCTGTATATTGTGGAGCTTTTCTTCGTGCACCTTTAGTGTAAAGAGTTTTTTTACCCAGTCAGACTTTCCTGGTCAACAAAAGCAAATAGTCCAAATAAATAAATAAAAACAAAATAAGTTTGGTAAATCACGAATAGTATGGTTTCTGCTTTGATATAATGAATTTATTTTGCTGCTGAGTACTAAATTAAATTATGTATATGTGTGTGTGTATATATCTATATATATATATATATATATATATATATATATATATACACACACACACATAAAACTGTATGTATGTATGTATATATACATATATACAGACATATACACACACATTTTATATATATATATATATATAAAAATATATATATATATATATATAATATAAAGTGTGTGTGTGTGTGTGTGTATATATATATATATATGTATATATATATATATATATATATATATACATATATATATATATATCTGTATGTGTATATATATATATATATATATATATATATATATATATATATATATACATATATATATATATATCTGTATATATATATGTATATATATATATATATATATATATATATATATATATATATATGTATATATAAATAATGTATATATAATGTATATATATGGATTCGCTTCAGATGATAGAGTTTTCAAATCTCGAAACTCATATGATCGAGACCATGTGTTCGAGTCTTCAGAAACTCGAACATCAGAAGTGAACCAAAAAAAACCCCCACATTTTCAGACATTTGGCAAGCCCCCCTGCACCACCCATGTGGGGGGTTTTGTCCCCCACACCCCCCGTACTTAAATATTCTAACTCTGAGATTGCTCTACAGTGGGTAAAAGGGAAATCTCCCATTCTGCACTTCTACAGACACTACAGGACAGGAGATTTCCCTGTTCCCCACTGTAGCGCAATCTCGGAGATAGTATATTTAAGTAGCAGGGGTGCAGAGGGCTTGCCCCCCTGCAGAATCCCTCACTTAACATATTCACAAAACTTATTTAACCCCCCCTTCAGAAAGTCGAGTTTCTGAAAACTCGATCATATGGTCTCCACCATATGAGTTTCGAGATTTCAGAAACTCAGTCATCTGAAGTGAACCCATATATATATATATATATATATATATATATATATATATATATATATATATATATATGCATATATATACATACATACATATATATATATATATATATATATACACACACACACACACACACACACACACATATGGGTCTACTTCATTTCACTGAAACTCATTTCGTTGAAAACTCATTTCACTGAAACTCTGTTGCTTGAGCACAATTCACTCAAAGCTCACTTCACTGAAAACTCATTTCGATGAAAGGTATATGCCCTGTTCCCCACTGTAGTGCGATCCTGGATATAGTATATATAGTAAAGGGGGTGTGAGGGGCGTAGCCCCCGAAATAGTTTGAGTATATATTGTCTTCTGGAAAGAGTTATTCATTCCACTTGTAAGTTTCCATGTCTGTGGTTTATAATGTTTAAAATAGGTAGGGGGTTGTGTCCCCCACATCACCCCCTTACTATATATGGAGTGAATTATGCTCAGGCAACTGAATTTCAGTGAAATGAGTTTTAAATGAAATGAAGTAGACCCGTGTGTGTGTGTGTGTGTGTGTGTGTGTGTGTGTGTGTGTATATATATCAAAATACAATATGTATGTGTGTGTGTGTGTGTGTATATATATATATATATGTTGTATCTTTCAGCTTTCCCGGTTAGGGGTCGCCACAGCGGAACTCTGGTCCGCTAATGATTGGCAGTAGATTTTTACGTACCGACTTGCCAGGCCTGACGCACAACCTTCAACAAAGATACGCCCATTCACGCATGTCTCCACACAGAAGACGCCTTAGCTGAGAATCGAACAGGACAACGTCTTACTGTGAGGCGACAACGCTACTGCAGCACCACCACCGCAGTAATATATATATATATATATATATATATATATATACACACACACACACACACACACACACACACATATATATATATATATATATATATATATATATATATATGTATACACACACACGCATACATTCTGCCCCCACCCCCGGTCAAAGAAACCACCGTGAAAAACTTTTTCAAAAGCAAATTTCACGTTACTTAAGACCTTGGTGCAAAGTTTCAAAGCCCCCATGCTAAAGGATAATGCTGCAAAATCCTTTATTAATGCACTCTATGGGCACCTACAAGAATGCATGGATCGTGCTATCCCAAGCAAAACCAAGACTCACTTCTCCAAGAAAAGAAAAACAGTCTGGTGGACCCCTGCCATAAACAAGCAGTACAATAGAAGAAGGAAATTAGTACAGAAAAGAGTAAAATCCCAAGAAGGTAAGAAATTCCTGATCAGTATCAACAAGAAACTACAATCCCTCATAAAATCATCCAAGGCTAGCTTTGAAAGAAAAATTTCCAAGACTCCACAAAGATAACCACAAGGCATTCTTTAGCTATGTCAAGAATCTAAGTGGCAATTCTCAGATCTGCTTGGAGTTAGTGCAGAATGGCACAAAATACACTGAATCGACCGATATCGCCAACATCCTGGCAGACAGATTCAGTGCAAACTTCACTCCCCTCTCACCCCCAAAAGGGCCCATAACCATACCAGAAGAATGTAGTGCCCCTGAAATCACAGACACTCAGGTTAAAACAGCCCTCTCCAAAGCCAAAAAATGAGCATCAATGGGACTGGACTGCATCCTATGTGAGCTCAAATATGAACTAACCCCTCACCTAAACACACTGTTCAAACTCAGCCACTCCACAGGCTACATGCCCATAGAGTGGCACACAGCAACGGTTATTCCACTCCACAAAGGTGGAGCCACAACAGACCCCAGGAATTATCGCCCTATAAGCCTGACTAGCTTGGTCTGCAAGGCTGTGGAGCTCATCATCATGGATCTCATTAACAGAGACATTGGGAACCTCCACACACTGGACCCTACCCAGTTCGGCTTTGTTAAGGGCAGATCATACCTCCTAAACCTGGTGGACTTCTTTGAGACAGTTACCAAGGATATAGATGAGGGAAAGGTGGTCCACACAGCCTAACTAGACCTCGCAAAGGCCTTTGACACCATTCCCCATTCTGGTATTATAGACAAACTCACCAGCCTAAACATAAACCCCTACGTCACGAGATGGGTTGCCAACTGGCTCATGGACAGAACCCACATGGTAAGAGTTGCGGGAGCTAGGTCTGACTCTAAACTGGTTACAAGTGGCATTCCCCAGGGCTCAGTCCTAGGACCCCTCCTGTTCGGCATATACTTCTCAGAGGTACAGGCAAGCACAGGAGGTCTATGGCTGACCAAGTTCGCAGACGACTGCAAACTAGGTGGTATAATTGACTCTCCAGCTGATACAGACATCCTTCAAAAGGGTCTCACTGAGACAGATACCTGGTGTCAAAATCATGGCCTCAAGCTAAATGCCAAAATGTGCATAGTCATCCCCTTTGGAAAAAACAAAGTACCCACAAATTACCACATAGGTGGTAGCCCCCTAAATACGGAAGACGTAATAAAGGATCTGGGGACCCAAGTAGATAGTAACCTCTCATTTGATAATCACATTGCCGAAGTGATTAAAAAATCCTTCTGTCTGGCCGACCTAATCACAAAAGGGTTTGCATCCAGATCAAAAGAGGTCATTGTGCCCCTCTACGCATCACTCATCAGACACATCATAGAATACAATGTCCCATTTGGTATGTACCTTATAAGACACCTGCAACAGCTGGAAAGACCACAGAAGTACCTTACCAAGAGGATCACTGGCCTCAAGCAGATGCCCTATGCAGCTCGACTGAATAAACTCCAGCTGTACTCGGTTGCATACCACCTACTCAGAGGTGATCTATGCCTGACATACAAGGCCATGTCCAACCCAGAGTTGATGGACATGCTCCATCTAAAGAAAACCATATCCCATCGAGCCACATGCTCTAGGGATCTAAACCTCACCACAACAATAAATAGGACATGCTGGAGGGATAGATTCTTGTCCCAGACACTTCCCGTGCTCTGGAACAAGATTCCAATCTACATTAGGCAGAGCTCCTCGCTAACACTCTTCAAGAGAAACCTTGACGAGTGGATGGGAAATAGAAGGATTACCCCGGGGATCACTTCAATAGCTCTGCTGGACTGAGGCACAGGGAACTAATTTAAGGGGTTGGCAAAAGCCAGCACAATTCCGGCTAGGCTTATAAATGTCTTTGGGCAGATAGCTTAGTACCCACCTATGAACACACACACATATATATATATATATATATATATATATACACACACACATATATATATATATATATCCACATATATACATATATATATATATATATATATATATATATATATATACATACATACATACACACACACACACACACACACACACACACACACCTACCTAATAGATAGAGGCATCTCCTAAATGTTACATTGAGGATGAAGATATAGTAAACCATTTAGCTCTAACTGTACCCCTCTCTTCCACAGTCTGTCCTTCAAGATGTACCTGAAATTGGCTTACTTCCAGCTATCACAAAAGACCATGTTCTAAAAGTCCTATCAAAAGCTAAAAAAAAAATACATCAGTGAGTAATAACAATATCCCTGGATGCATCTTAAATATCATGCAGCATAATTTAACAACACCATTCAATCTCAGCCTCCATACAGGCTTTGTACCCAGCAAATGGAGAACAGCTACAGTCATTCCCCCACATAAGGGGAAGGCCTTCCTCAGACCTAGACAATTACATACCCAAAAGTCTGACCAGCCTCGTATGAAAACCATGGAAAGACATATGTTGGAGGGAGCTAATCAATAAGGACATATGGAACCTCCAAACACTGGATCCATCTCTGGTTTGGATACATCAAGGGTAGGTCATGCTTACTTAGTCTGGTAGTTTTTTTTTTTTTTTTTTTTTTGAAAAGGTCACCAAAGCAGTGGATGAAGGCAGAACTGTAAACACCTCAACCTGCCAAAGCTTTTGACACAGTTCCCCATTCAGGCATAGTGGAAAAGCTAAATAAACTGGTAATAAATCTCTGCTACCCACTGGATTTCCAACTGGCTCACAGATAGAACACAGGAAACTGAAATAGGGGAAGTTACCTCCATAAAGAGGGTTCTATGCTGGGACCTGTCTTGTTTGCCATCTAATTTTCTGAAGTATAAGTCAATACCAAAGGACTCTGGCTGACTAAGTTTGCAGATGACTGCAAGTTAGGAGTAGTCAATGAATCCCCAAATAATTTTGCCATCCTGAGAAAGGTCTATCCCAAATTAATAACTGGTGCCAAAATCTTGGACTGAAGCTAAATGCCAAGAAATGCATTATTGTATTCTTTGGGAAGTTATCCATCCCAGGGAATTACCACATTGACAATACCCCCCCCCCTAAATGTTGACTCAATTTTTTGGGATTTGAGAACATGTGGACAGTCACCTAACTTTTGACCAACATGTGTCTATTATTGTGTGAAAGTCCTTCTATATTGCACATCTTATATACAAACGGATTGTGTCTAGAACTGTGGATGTCATCGACCCCTTTACTCAGCCCTCATTAGGTTAATCATTGAATATAATGCCTCCTTTGGGATGGATCTATCTAGACACGTGCAACAACTGGAGCGCCCATAGAGATACCTTACTAAAAGGATGCAAGGCCTGAACAGCATGTCCTATGTAGACTAATTCAAAGCCCTGTCACTATTCTTTGTATCCTAGAGAGTGCTAAGTGGTAACTTGTGTCAGGCATACAAAGCATTGTCTGATGCAATATTGATGGATTTACTTCACATCAGCAAGTCAAATTGCATCAGAAATACTCTGTCTAGGTATCTAAACCTCATCTGCAACATCAACAGAATGGTTTATAGGGACAGGTATATATCACAGAGGATATCGCTACTCTGGAACAGACTCCCATGTATATAAAACATCCCTGTCATTATTCAAGTGCAGCTTGGATTTATGGATGGGAAGTAGAAAATTTAACACTGGACTGCACCCTGCTCCTAAATGATTTATCCCACACATGACTCCCCTCAAATTATCTATGTTATATAAAACATAACCGTCATTATTCAAGTGCAGCTTAGATTTATGGATGGGAAGTAGAAAATTTAACACTGGACTGCACCCTGCTCCTAAATGATTTATCCCACACATGGCTCCCCTCAAATTATCTATGTTATGATTCCAGTTATTCTCATTAGGTTACTCAACGGAATTGGAATATTTTTGTGGTGAAGAATATAGTTATCGATCATGGATGGGTAAGGCCTGTCTAACATCAACTGGGATAGGTTAATTTGCACATAGAAATGGGAAATTGGCTAAGCTTAAAATGATACACTCACACACACACACACACACACACACACACACACACACACACACACACACACACACACACACACACACACACACACACACACACACACACACACACACACACACACACACACACACACCCCTAGCCTAGTACTCGCCTATAAACATGTTTACAACACTAATTAGAGCCATGGCATCCCCTTCAAGTGACACCAAAAACGAACCCAGTTATTAGTCATTTTTTGCTCATGTTGTGGCATCAGCCTTGGAGGAGGTAGAATGCTTGCCTTGAACATGCAATCTTAGAGCTCCGTCATGTCTCTTCTTACAGTCCAGGGAAGTACACCTCAAGTTATTGACGCCGGCATGAACTATGACAGAGTCAAACTGGTAGTTGTTTAAAGACTTGAGTGTGTGTGTGATGTGATGAATACTGGCACCAGACAAGCAACTAACCTGATCTCAATTAAGTGTTGTCAAAACTTGATAATGAACACCAATATTATCGGCCTTTATGCATATCTAATACACAGCTTGAACAGAAGTAACTGAAAGGGAAAAATGCTGCATGGTGATTAGATCATATCTACTAATATTTACATTAAAGTTATTCATTTAAAGCTCATTTTGTGTTGACATTCAGTTACTAATAGCTTTACAGTAATCAATGTACTTAGTGGTGGCCACTGTACCACCTTTGTGCTGTTTGTACAAGGTTGTTAAAAAAACAAAAAGAAAACAAATTGTAAAACATGCCACTTAAATGTCATTGCATTTATCTTACAGTGCATGCCCTTTAAATTAAGCTGTCGGAAAACATTTTTTTATTCCTTTGACAGCATAAATAGGTTAATATAGGGCCTTTGTCTGGCAGGATACAGGATTATTAATTCAAAAACTTTGTTGCTATCTGATGGAGATGTCACAATCATTTAGTTGTTAATCAGGTTAGTATAATTCAGAGATGAAGATGTTCTTCGTGTTTCACTGTTGCAGTCATCACATTTGGATTATCTGCTTGCAGTAGACCTCAGTCAGCCTAATTATCAAAGTCTTGGGTCCTGCGTTGGTTGCTGTCTCATCTTCCATGGCGTCAGATAGTAAGGGGTATAAAGCATGGAGCCAGTGCCATTACATCAGTCTTTCTTGCTGTGCAGTGCCCGAAGCAGAAGCAGTTTGTAAGTGCCAGTCGGCCGACTCCTGAAATTTTTGTTTTCGAGTTTCAGAACTGAAGTCTTCAACTAAAGCTAAGTATCCCGTTGAAGAAACTTTTTCTTGCTCTACCGATGTCAGTAAAAGTCAATAATTGTATTTCTTGTGGAAAGCAAATCTCATAAAGATTTTCATTCGTACTGCATTCCTTGCCTAGGACCTGCCCACGACGTACCACTCTGTCGGTTTTGTACCTTATTTAAACAATTAGCTATTTGTTGTCTGTTTATTTACACTTATAAATATTTTCGTACTTGGTTCAATTATCCAGATATGTCTTTGGTAAGCCACCCGACTACCGACATTCCGAAAAAACACAAAGATAAAGACAGAGACAGGCCACCTAGGTCCATAGCTGCCTACGACGCTTCTCCTAAGTTAGTCGCCAGTTCACCAGTAATCAGTGAGGTGCTTTTGCAGCCCCTGATACCCGCTACTTCAGATTCGCAGGCCTCTACTGAGACCCATTCGGAGTCCGGTATGCCGCGAGATGCTTCAACTGTGGAACCTGCGGATGTCATTACCTTGGATGGGTCTGGAGCCGCTCTGCAGGCACCGGCTTCTAAGGGTGTATTCAGGCCTACTGATTTGCATATTAAACCGACACCGTCTTCTTCTTCAAGGCCTAAAACTCGAACCATGCCTAGAAAACCAACGCCCAGACCATATGGTCTGGCCTCTATGCTTAAAAAACAAATTATAAGAATGGCTAAAGACCTTATTACTTCAATCGGGGAAGCCAACCTTTCCCCTCTAAGAGACCTAGGACTGAATTTGCTTATGATACTTCTGATCAGGATTCTGAAATTTCTGTTTTCTCTGATGACCAGGATTTACCCTTATCTACCTATGAGGATTCTGATGCAGAGGACTCTATTCTCTCTACTTCCCCTCCAGAGGATTTCTCTTTTGGTGAAACCTACATACTCTTAGGGAACATTTTTGCTGGGAAAGCCAGGATTACTCTGATTCTAAAAAGAGGCTTAGGGATTTCTTACTCCTGCCCCAACACAGGCCTTTAGCTATCCCCCCTGTACTGGACATTGTTGATGATGCCTTTTTGGAATCTAGCTTGGCCCCTGACTCTTTACCTCCTGCTCCCAGAAAACATGATAGATATTACAAGGTTCCTGACTCTCACAAGTTCCTTTTTAAAAATCCTACTGCAGATCCTGAGACCATTTCACAGGGACCCAAGGGCATTAAGGCTACTACTGCCAAAAACTCTACTCCCTCTGATAGAGATTCCAAGGCGCTGGATAGATGGGGTAAGAAGGTATACACTTCTGCAACCTTGGCCATTAGGGCCTTAAACTGCCAGTTTCATATATTAAAGTATCAGCAGCATATTATTGGATTGCTTAAACAGAAAATTATGTTGATTCCTGACTGTGCTGAAAATAAGGATTTACAGGATTTAATACATTCTGCTGAACAAGTTGGAAAACATACTTTGCAATGTGGTTTTGATTCACTAGAAGCATCTTGCAGGGCTGCTGTCACTGGGTCTGTACTTAGAAGGCATGCTTGGCTTAAGGAGCAATCTTTGCCAGATTATGTTAAAGCTAAATTGCTGGATGCTTCCTTAAATCAGGACCGCCTGTTTGGCAACAAAGCAGAAGTAGTACTTAAAATGATGGAGGAAAAAGCTAAATCTATGCAAACTGTTAAAGATTTCCTACAGGTGCAGCCTCCAAGATTTAGTAGGCATTGGCCCTCTAAGAATTGGTCCTTTCCTGCCTCTTCCAGGCCTTCTCAGCCCAAACCCAGAACCAGCAGAACACCCAGGCTTCAGTCCCAAGGCACGCACAGGACTAAGCAGTGGGGGGCTCCCACTTCCAAATCAGGGAGTAGTAAGACTCCCCCCCCCTTATGGTAAACTGTCTCAATGACTTAACTTTAAAACCTCCAAGCTCTTCTCAACTGACTGCTCCTTTAGGGAGAAAGATTGCTCTGCAGACAAAAAAACTGGGAACTAATTACCCAGGACAAATTGGTTTTAAATATACTTTCCCAAGGATATAGATTTCACTTCCACATGTTACCAACTCCAAACCGTTCAGTGGGCAGAGGCTCAAAAGCAAGTACTTTCTCTCTTAAGCATAAGGGCTATTAAACCTGCACCAGAAGAGAAAAGGGACAAGGTTTCTACTCAAGACTTTTCCTGGTACCCAGAAAAGACAACTCATGGCATTCTACCCTGGACCTTTCTATCCTAAACACCTTTTTGGTGATCCCAAAATTCAGGATGCTAACTCTTCACCAGTAGCTTCCTGTGCTAGGCAAGGATGCCTGGTTGACAACACTGGATTTAAAGGAAGCTTAACTGTACATCCCAATCAGGGAATTTTGCAGAAGATACCTACGCTTCAAAGCAGGCTATATGCACTATCAGTTCTCTGCACTGCCCTTTGGCTTATCTACTGCGCCCAGGGTATTTACAAAGTGCCTAGCTCCAGTCATTGCATTTTGCAGGCAAAGAAATATTCAAATATACCCATACCTGGACGAATGTCTAATTTAGGCAGAAAGCCAGGACATACTTTTGAATCATCTGGCATTTGTACAAAAGGTGCTAACTTGTCTGGGGTACACCATAAACAAAAAAAAAAAAATCACATCTTATACCCTGTCAACAACTTATATTCCTGGGAGCAAGCTTGAACACAGCTTCCCAGATGACTTTCCTCATGCCAGAGAAACACATTTATTTGACAGCTTACTTCAAATTAATGGCCTCAAAACCACTGCTATCTGCAAGGCAAATACTGCAAGTCTTGGGGTTCATGGCCTCCTGTATTGTCCTAATTCCATATGCAAGACTGCATATGAGGAAACTACAATGGTATCTAAAAAGTCTATGGTGTCAACATACTCAGGATCTAGAAGCAATGATTCCTAGCATACCTTGCCTACAGTTAGACTTCCTTTGGTGGGCAGAGGCCTGCCACCAAGACAAGGGACTGCCATTCACTCTACCCCCTGCCGCCCAAACCCTAACAGACACATCAGACTATGCATGGGGGGCTCACCTGGCAGGGAAGTGCATTCAGGGCAAATGAAACCCAAGTCAAATGCACCTGCATATCAATCAAAAAGAAACGTTAGCTGTACAGAATGCTCTGACAGCCTTCAAGGACCACATTCTTCCAGGACAATTAATGGTAAGGACGGACAACACCACTGTTATGTGGTACATAAACAAGCAGGGGGGGACCCATTCATACCCCCTCTGCAGACTAGCCATGGCTCTGTGGAACACAGCCTTGAGCTACCAAGTGCATCTACAGGCTCAGTTCCTGCCAGGAAAGCTAAATACACTGGCAGACGAACTAAGCAGAAATGTCATGGACCCACACGAGTGGTAACTGGAACCAAAGATTTTCAACATGTTGATAAACAAATGGGGGAGCCCAGATATAGACCTGTTTCTCTCCCCCCAGAACTACCAATTGGACAAATTCAGTACAAATTCCCCCAGAACTACCAATTGGACAAATTCAGTACAAGGACTCCCCACAAACAAGCTTGGAAAATGGATGCAGTGTCCTTCAACTGGAAAAATCTGTCAGTTTATGCCTTTCCTCCTCTGCCTCTCCTCTCCAAAGTACTACTAAAGATCAAACAGGACAAACCAAGGATGATACTGATTGCACCAGACTGCCCACGCCAACACTGGTACCCCCTCTTGCACAGTGTGTCACTGCTGGCACCATGGCACCTGCCTCAGACCCCTACTCTGCTGTCCCAGCAGGAGGGCCAGATTCTGCATCCTCAGCTTCAAACTCTGAACCTGGCAGCCTGGCTAATTACTTGACCTCTCCATTATCATCCCTCAGTAAACAAGTGTTGGATGTCATTTTGGAGGCAAGGAGGCCTAGTACTAGAATATCTTATGCTGAAAAATGGAAAAGATTCTGTTCCTGGAACCAAACTCAAGGGATGGGGACAGCAGCGCCCAATTTACCTCAGATTCTTCAATACTTAACTGAGATGCTTCACAAGGGCCTTTCTTTTTCCTCCATCAAAATTCATGCCTCAGCCATTTCAGCTCATTACAACACAAAACCACCCCTCTTCTCTCATCCACTGCTCAAGCAGTTCCAGAGGAGCCCAGACCACCCAGGAGAGCCCCAACTCCAGCCTGGGACCTTAACTTTGTATTGGCAAAACTCACTCTACCTCCTTTTGAGCCAGCTGCAAGTGCAGAGTTAAAATTTCTTTCTTGGAAAACAGCCTTCCTTTTAGCAATCACTTCAGGAAGAAGGGTATCTGAATTACAGGCCCTTGAGGCAGTGGAGCCTTTCGTCATCTTTCATGCAGACAGGGTGTCCCTCAGGACCAATCCCTCCTTCATGCCCAAGGTAGTATCCAGTGTGGCTTTTAATCAGTCTACTCATTTGCCAACCTTCTTTTCTAATCCACAGAACAAAGGGGAACGGATACTGCACTCCTTAGATGTGCACAGACAACTTAAATTTTACTTGGACAGGACTAAACCTCAAAGGAAATCTGAACAACTGCTGTTGGCATTTGCTGCAGGGGCAGAGGGGAAGGCCATTTCAAAGCAAACCATTTCCAAATGGATAGGCCATTGCATTCATTTCTGCTATAAGCACCATAGAAAACCTATTCCACAGGGGATAAGACCACATTCAACCAGGGTTGCATCTACCTCTACAGTCTTTCTCAGAGGTGTCCCTACCAGGGACATCCTAGAAGCTGCTACCTGGAGTTCTGTACATACTTTCACCCAGCCTTACCGTCTGCCTATTTTCTCTAAATCCAGAGCTGGTTTTGCCACTGCAGTCTTGCAGGGCCTTATAGCTGGTCCTAATGCTATATAAATTCCTCCTCCCATCCTTAGCTTTGGGAATCTACCCAAATGTGATGACTGCAGCAGTGAAACACGAAGAACGTAGTACAGTTGTGTACACTTTCCATAAATGTAGATGTTCGAGTGTATTCACTGTTGCAGTCCTGGTTACCCTCCCTCCAGCCCCCTGACTTCTTTTGGCTATACCTCTATTCCCCTTCACTATGCTTAAAAGCTTTTTGGTATATTTGCTTTTTTGTTGGCAGTATAATCTTGCATGCATATATCTATATATCTATATATCTATATATATATATATATATATATATATCAACAAAACCTATAGTACCAATGGAGTCAGGGAGAACTGGAAATTAATCTTCAGTGTAGAATATTTAATAAATCCTTGTAAACCTCTTGCAGCAAAAATCCATGACAGCGAAAAAAGCATTTATATCACAACATAAATTAAGCGCTTTCGTCCGCTAATGCAGTGTTCACTAATCGAACTTCATCAGAATTATACAATGGATAATTCAAAAATACATTAGATATGAAATAACATTCTAAAATTCTAAAGTTCCAGAAAATTGTACTGGTAGGAGAGGGAACTACCACTCCTGTCTGATCCATTTGAGAATGCTTCTCACATTAAGATTCCCATTAAGGCCAGGGGGCATGTCAGCCTGAAGTCTAATCTGCCATCTAAGCACTTTAACTTCAAGTAAAGGATTGCAGTCTCCATAAATACGTAGAAGGCAGAGCGTTCATCACACACTCCCAGGTAGACAACGTTAGTGCTATTACAATCAGAAGAATCACTAAACTGTATCAGAAACTTGGGATTGGGAAGTTGGAAACTAGCACCCAAAGCAATAAAAGGGCAGCAAACACATTTGCCACAGTTGTACATCCCTGTCATTTGAAGAGGGCATCTAAGAAGAGAAGGGAACTTTTTTTCAAAAAGATTCTTCAAAGACCTAGTTCTCTTTTAACTAAAACTAGGGGTGTCACCCAATACCCTGGACATTTCATGGCTACTCTTAATAATATCCCAATTCTTAGACAACATTTTCCTAATGGGTTCTGCATCTAGAGAAATGGGAAGGGGAAATCTGGTGAGGTCATCAGCAGGAACCGTAGACTTGGGAATGTAACCAAATTTAAGAATGGGAGGATATTTACTGTATCTAAATGAAGTAACTTTATTCAAAACATCAGAAACCAGATTTTCAGGGTAATGTTTGTCCACAAAAAGTTGTTTCAGAAAGTTGACTTTCATTAGAAAAAACATCATCATCACTCACAATGCGACTAAGACGTACAAAACTGCCCCTTGACTATGTTACTTTTCATAAAGGGAGGATGTTGGCTCGAAAAATCAAGGTAGTTGTTACGGAAAGTGCTTTTCCTATGGATGTTGGAAGGGAATCTGTAAGTAAGGGGATCTAAGGCCAGGGTAATGTCCAAAAAATTTACTACATTCCCTTTTCCATAGACAGTAAAATCCAAAAACTCTATACTCCGGCTCAACTGATCAAGAAAACAATCTAGTTCCATAAGAGACCCTTTCCACAAGAAAAAAAATATCGTCAATAAAACGCTTGTAATTACTGACGAACTTGAAACCCTCTAGCTTAGATAAAATGTCAGCTTCCCAAGCACAAAGTACTAGATTGGCATATGCTGGAGCTACCTTAGCTCCCATGGCTACTTCTTGAAGTTGCTGGTATAAGATACCATTAAACGTGAAAAAGTTATTATCCAAAACCAGCTTAAGCAAAGTGGTGAAAGCAATAAGTCTGTGAGGGGGAGTAGAAGTATGCTTGACAAGATAATTGGTCACATTTTCCAACCCTTCTTGGTGAGGAATGCAGGGGTATAAAGCTACCACATCCAAAGTGACTAGTATGCATTGTCCATCAAGAGGTGGGCACCTGTAGATTTCATCTAAAAATACCCAAGAGTTCTGTAGGTAAAACTGAGAATCTTGAACTAATGGATTAAGGAAAAAATCCAACAAGGCTGAAATAAATTCAGTTTTGGTTTTCCCAGACGCCACAATGTGCCTAAGAGGGAGATCTGTAGAGTTTTTATGGGTTTTTGGTATCCTAAAAAATCTGCCCACCTGTGGTGATTTAACTTCCATGTAATCCATTTTCAGCTCAGAAATACTTCCTTCCTGATATAGTCTGGCTAAGGTATTATCAATCCTCAAAAAACTGTTGGAAACAAAATCAGGGGAAACTATTTTGTATTTCTCAGTGTCAGCTAATATAGCTTCCATCTTACTGTTATAACATTTAGTTTCCATAATAACAATGCCCGCTCCCTTGTCAGTTTTAAGGATTTTATTGTCAGGATTCACACTAAGGCTATCAACTGCTGCCCTTTCTTCCTTAGTTAAATTATGCCATTTAAAAGGAGTTTTACTGCTTAAAGTAGCTCTTATTTCTCTCTCTCAAACCTTTGAAAAAATGTTCAAAGCTGGATTAACAGGGGGATCAAATGTGCTCTTCCTTTTTAAAGGAGACACTGGACTAACATCTGAGTCAGTACTATCACTGTCTGTAGATGTAGAACCAGAATCACAATCAATAGCATCAATAGGCAACCCACCAGAGTTAGCTACAATACTCAAGCTAGTAATTTCATCAGCATCAGTATCATCGATAAAAGCATTAAAATTCTTGTTTTTTATGCCCTGTTTTAAGTTTAGTTTTCTGCAAAAAAGCTTAAGATCAATTAAAACATTAGTAACAGAAGCCCTTTGTGAGGGAATGAAGTTCAAGCCTTTGTGTAAACAGTTTAAACAGTGTTCATCAAGAGTAATGTCTGTAAGATTAAAAATGTCTTGGGTGTGTACAAGGTCAGGAAACGGGTTGTTAGAAGCAGTTAAAAATGTCTCTGTCCTCTTGCTCTGCTTCTGCCTCTCGCTCTCCCTCTCAATCTGCCTCGACTCCTTCCTCTGGAAAAAATCATAGGACTCTGTCTGGTCGTGGAGCTGAACAATAAAAAATGATCAGCACTAGTGGAAGCAATGGGATCAAAATTGTCTATATGTTTGAACTGTCCATTTTGTGCTGGGAATGTATTTTTAACAGTAAAGTGGTTGGGATCTGTTAAAAGCCTCTCGAAACTCAATCTGCCTCGATTCCTTCCTCTGGAAGATGGAAGCTATATTAGCTGACACTGAGAAATACAAAATAGTTTCCCCTGATTTTGTTTCCAACAGTTTTTTGAGGATTGATAATACCTTAGCCAGACTATATCAGGAGGGTAGTTTTTCTGAGCTGGAAATGGATTACATGGAAGTTAAATCACCACAGGTGGGCAGATTTTTTGGGATACCGAAAACCCATAAAAACCCTAAAGATCCCCCTCTTAGGCACATTGTGGCGTCTGGGAAAACCAAAACTGAATTTATTTCAGCCTTGTTGGATTTTTTCCTTAATCCATTAGTTCAAGATTCTCAGTTTTACCTACAGGACTCTTGGGTATTTTTAGATGAAATCTACAGGTACCCACCTCTTGATGGACAATGCATACTAGTCACTTTGGATGTGGTAGCTTTATACCCCAGCATTCCTCACCATGAAGGGTTGGAAAATGTGACCAATTATCTTGTCAAGCATACTTCTGCTCCCCCTCACAGACTTATTGCTTTCACCACTTTGCTTAAACTGGTTTTGGATAATAACTTTTTCACGTTTATTGGTATCTTATACCGGCAACTTCAAGGAGTAGCCATGGGAGCTAAGGTAGCTCCAACATATGACAATCTAGTACTTTGTGCTTGGGAAGCTGACATTTTATCTAAGCTAGAGGGTTTCAAGTTCATCAGTAATTACAAGTGCTTTATTGACAATATTTTTTTCTTGTGGAAAGGGTCTCTTATGGAACTAGATTGTTTTCTTGATCAGTTGAGCCGGAGTGTAGAGTTTTTGGATTTTACTGTCTCTGGAAAAGGGAATGTAGTAAATTATTTGGACATTACCCTGGCCTTAGATCCCCTTACTTACAGATTCTCTTCCAACATCCATAGGAAAAGCACTTTTCGTAACAACTACCTTGATTTTTCGAGCCAACATCCTCCCTTTATGAAAAGTAACATAGTCAAGGGGCAGTTTGTACATCTTAGTCGCATTGTGAGTGATGATGATGTTTTTTCTAATGAAAGTCAGTTTCTGAAACAACTTTTTGTGGACAAACATTACCCTGAAAATCTGGTTTCTGATGTTTTGAATGAAGTTACTTCATTTAGATACAGTAAATATCCTCCCATTCTTAAATTTGGTTACATTCCCAAGTCTTCGGTTCCTGCTGATGACCTCACCAGATTTCCCCTTCCCATTTCTCTAGATGCAGAACCCATAAGGAACATTTTGTCTAAGAATTGGGATATTATTAAGAGTAGCCATGAATTGTCCAGGGTATTGGGTGACACCCCTAGTTTTAGTTACAAGAGAACTAGGTCTTTGAAGAATCTTTTTGAAAAAACGTCTCCTCCTCTTCTTAGTTGCCCTCTTCAAATGACAGGGATGTACAACTGTGGCAAATGTGTTTGCTGCCCTTTTATTGCTTTGGGTGCTCATTTCCAACTTCCCAGTCCCACGTTTCTGATACAGTTTAGTGATTCTTTTGATTGTAATAGCACTAACGTTGTCTACCAGGGAGTGTGTGATGAATGCTCTGCCTTCTATGTAGGCAAAACTATTAGAAAACTTAGTGATCGCATTAAGGAACACCGTCAGGCTATAAGGAAAGGTGACTGGAAAAATGCTTTGGCTAGACACACACTTTCTACCTCCCAATGCAGCACATTTTTGTTCCTAGTACTTGATTATGTGTCATTACCTTATGGAGGCTGCAATCCTTTACTTGAAGTTAAAGAGCTTAGATGGCAGATTAGACTTCAGGCTGACATGCCCCCTGGCCTTAATGGAAATCTTAATGTGAGAAGCATTCTCAAATGGATCAGATAGGAGTGGTAGTTCCCTCTCCTACCAGTACAATTTTCTGGAACTTTAGAATTTTAGAATATTATTTCACATCTAGTGTATTTTTGAATTATCCATTGTATAATTCTGATGAAGTTCGATTAGTGAACACTGCATTAGCGGACGAAAACGCTTAATTTATGTTGTGATATAAATGTTTTTTTCGCTGTCATGGATTTTTGCTGCAATGGGTTTACAAGGATTTATTAAATATTCTACACTGAAGATTCGTTTCCAGTTCTTCCTGACTCCATTGGTACTATAGTTTTGTTGTTTGTTTTTGTACCTTACCTCGTGGTGGACAGTTTTGGACTGTTTTATATATATATATATATATATATATATATATATATATATATATATATATATATATATATATAAAATTGCTTCCCGTTAGGGGGGGCACCTAACATCTGGGGCAAGAAAAACTGATGTAATGGCATTGGCTGCATGCTTTATACCCCTACCTGACATCATGGAAGATAAGACAGCATCTGACGCAGGACCCAAGACTTTGATAATCAGGCTGACTGAGGGCTACTGCAAGCAGATAACCCAAATGTGATGACTGTAACAGTGAATACACTCAAACATCTACATTTATGGTAAGTGTACACAAATGTACTTTTCCTCACTCAAGTCATTTCATTACATTTATCTTTTAATTCTGTACGAAGATTAGGAGAAGGTTGAGAAAGTCTTGCCATGGTGTGGTGGTCCATGTGATCTTTTGGAATCACCCCTGGACATATTTTGTTTCAGGTGGTGTAGTGTATTTGTTCTTTTTTTTGTCACTGTTTGTTAAATATTTATGACAAGATATTAATAAGTACAACTAACATTAATAATCTTTACTTATATACTAAGGTAATTTTTAACTGCTGAACCAAACAAGGTTTTGAACCTTTATTCACAGATTTCATTTTGCATGGAACTTATTGAGGATACCTATTCATCCAGGTAGTAGTAAAAACATATTGTTGTTACACTATCACTTGTAAAAGCACATTGACTCTAGTTAGTACCTACTTGAATATGACTGTCTGCAAATTGCTGTTTTGGGAAAAAATGTCTAATAGTTGTGAGATGGAGCCATAAGTAAGAATACTAATGTTTTAATGCAAATGTTTATATGTAACACTAATCAAGTTAAGTTATAAAGCATTTCAAACTGTATTGAAATATACTACAGTCTTCTTCATTTGACTCCAGACTCAATGTCAACATACTTCATATATGAGAAATTCCTGAAAGATATATGATCCCAGAAGAAAGGCTTTTATTAGAAAATACTGTAGTAATAGATTATTGGGAAAGATCACTGGAGAACTCTTGGGTGGTACAGAAATGTCATTAGTAAAAATGTGGGTACATGCATTCCTAACATTCACCAGTACAAGTATCCTAACTGATAATCTGAGGAATTGGACATCCCAGTTTTGTCCCATCGTTTACATTTCTGGCATACAGCAGCAAGGCCTAGAGAGACAACACTGAGTGACAACATTAAAATGAGTTGAAGAGATTTGTAGCACTGGAGGATTTGACACCTCCATTCTCACTGTTGTATTTTTGTGATGGTGTAAACATTGAGTAAAGGGGTCAGGTGAGTCACAGTCTTTCTGTGCAGCTATAAAAAAGGAGGTAAAGCAGAGTTCAGGACAACTTAACAAAAGCTCACTCTTGACTTGTATGACAATCATTACTCTGTGTGTGTGTGTGTGTGTGTGTGTGTGTGTGTGTGTGTGTGTGTGTGTGTGTGTATGCATGCATAGTAAGCTCCATACTTAATGAATTTTGGGGATCTGGCTGTGTCTTGTGACCAGGTAAGTAACCCTTCTCTTCCTGAACTAGGTAGTGTTTTCAGTGTTACTAATGCTTCTGTCTATATATGACGCAGGTAGTTACTATAAAGTCATTTCACGCAGGGAGATTGTATTAGGTGAAGGTTGTTCTGCATGTACTGAGTGCTCATCTGATGTGCACAGGGAAGTTGTGATGCATGCCTGTGTTAGTCATATTTGTGCAGTGTAAGTAATGCAGATTTCTTAATCCAGAGGAATTTGTCATGTTCCATAATTATCTTTGGGAGAAAAGGAGCTCATCCATAAAGCAAAGCCCCCGAGCATGGGTCCCATATCAGCAAGTTATCGCATAAATAGTTTTTATGAAGAAATTTGATATTTCTATTTGTCTATTTCTAGCTAGATGACTGACAACTGTCCTTGGAGATGAATAAATATCAAGATGTAGTACTGAGCTGTTCTTGCTAAATAAACTGCAAAATATAACAAGCAACTAAAAGCATTAATGTTGTGTTTACTTTAAGGAGTTGGCATTACAAGGACTGGAAGCAACATTAATTTCTGTTCTCTCCTTTGAGTTTGTATTTCTCCGTGAGCTCTCTGAAAAGGTAAGCAAAATTTTTAAATTCATATTTATGTATGAAGTGTGTGCTTGCATCAGCCAGTTCATTTGTCAAAAGAGGTTGTAGCCCTATGACTCAAATGATCCAAGTAAGAGTACAGGACCTGACATCTAATAAATTGAAAAATCTTTGCAATCTGTGGCTGATAGTCACCTGATGCTCGACTCTTGCGTCCCACTGCTCTGGCAGTCACTGTGTTTTACCAAGCTAGGAGGGTAATCTTCTCTGGAAAGCTACAATCTCAGGTGATGTGGGATGATGCAAGTAAGATGGGAAAACAGATAAGGATAGAAAACCACCACAGGAGCCAAAGTTGGTGAAGCAGCAAAAAAAAAAAAATAAAAAAATAAATAAAAAAAGAATTTGCATTTGCATTTAGAAGCTGTAGCTCAAGTATATTAATTACAGATTATTTTTAGCAAGATAAGTTTTTCGATGCTGTACTGCACATATGATTTATATATATATATATATATATATATATATATATATATATATATATATATATATATATTTTCTTTTTTACATAGTCCAAGATTATTTTTTAAAAGTCTGGTGAAGTCATTTTTTCTCAGCACTGAATGCCAAATTTTGTTTATAAAAGAATGATTTTTTTTCAGTCTTAGACGTAAATCCTGATTATGATTGTGTCTGACTGGGAGGAGAAGCTGTTTGATTATAATAGGAAATTTCCCTTTTCCATTTAAACTAAATATTTTTTGCCTGTTTCCAACAGGCAGCATCGCAACGATAAAATCATGCAAGGTAAGCCAGATACTAGCTCTCAAGGAGGTAAGTTACTGTTAAAATGGCTTTCTGGTCCCCAGGTGCTGAGCTCATCCTTAACAGGAGAGATCTTGAGCCAGCAGCTGTCTTCAGCTTTAGTGAAAGATGAGGAGCTCTGAGGAGTTGCACTTCCTGTGTCTACCTTACAGTTAGTCCATAGTGTTAGTGCAATCCCGGCACCTGCTTGATTCTTCATATCTTTAGGACAACCAGTTTGATCTTGGGGAGTGGTCCCTTTAGTCACATTTATATGGGGTCAAGGGTATTTGGGGCTCAGGTCTCCTCCAGGACCAGTAGGGTCTTTCAGCCCACAGAAGGGTAGGGTTTTGGATCATCTTGCACCAAAGGTTGTTGGAAGACCTAGATTTAAAATAAAAAGTTTATCTTGTGGGAGCCTAAGCTGTGAATGATGGACTGCATACTTAAGGAATATGACCTGATCCAAACACTTGGCCTTCTAAAGGTCAGTCTCCTCTGTGCACTGTTGTCCGAGGGCATGCTCTTGTGTTAAGGCTCCATGATGCTTACCACTGTACATATGCCTGTCATATGCTTACCTTTTCATCTGTGGATGAGCTCATCACTGGAACTCAGAGGAGGAGTGAGGTCCCCTCTAAGTTTTGTATGAGGAGTCTAAAGACCCTTGGGTTAACTGTTTCTGAGTCAGACAAGGACATTACATCCTACCCTTCCTTTGGAGAGACCTCGAGGCTCATGCTGTCTTCCACAGATTTCAGCAAACTCCTTCCCTCCAAAGCCCACTGACAAACCTTTTCCATTCCTTCTACATCTGCCATCCTTATCACTTAGCAGATAGTATCTGGAAATTCACCCATACCTGAAATCTTTACACCCCTACCTGAAATCTTTACTCCCCTGAGATACCAAATTGCATTTCTGAACTGTCTCACTCCAGTCTTTCTGTCCAGATCACAGTAATCCAGTTAAGATTCATTAACAAATTCTGATCACCCTCCCTCTTTCCAGCTTCACCCTTTAGATCTGTAAGACTTCTGGTAAATTTTTTAAATTACCTGACTTATTTCCTCATTAAAACATCTTTCCTGTTTCCTCCTTTATCCATGCTTTAAGCCCATCATTCATGATCTCATTTTAACAATTTTGGCTGTTACGCTTCCGTTTCTTTACTTTTAGGGTTCAGTCTTTTTTCCCTCTTAGCCCAGCAGAACATATTCCTTCTCCATAACTCTTTCTCCTTCCTCCTTTTCTTTTGTCCATTGATTCTAAACTTAAAACCTTAATTTTCCTCTCTGTTGGATACTTCCCCATCCTCAGGGATTTCCTTGCCCCTGAATATTATTTCAGTGATTCTGTAGTATCCTTCTCATTTCTTCCATTTTAATTATGCTATCCTGTTTTCTTCATTATTCTCCTCTTCCAAAAAGTTTTTATCCTGTCCCACCTTGTCTTCTCTATATACTCCTCATTCTTTTCTTAATTATGCTTCATACTGTCATATCTTTCATTTTCTGCATTTTTCCACTTTTCTCCAGTTCAACAGTTCATTTCCACCACCACTTACCACTCTACTGCTTTTTATTTGCATCAGCATATCATCTGCATGACTAGAAAAGCAATTTTCTCCTATGTCTGTTACTGCTACCACCACCAGCACCTATAAACATGTTCTCCGAAAAGCAGTCTATCTGCTCTCTTTCCTAACATTTAAAAAAATGAATCCCTCCTTTCTCCATAAATTTGTTGCAGACATCCACTAGCTCTTGCTCAGTTATTCACTTATTTGATGTCCTCTGAGACCACCAGCTCCACTCCTGACATCCAAATAAAATATGTTGTCTGCATCTAATACCACATTATAATACAAATCCACCATAACCCTGTCACCTATATTGCAACCTCACCCTTGATGTGCAAAGAATGGTGAGGTATCTCCTCATTCTTCTTTGGTCCAAAGAGGATACCAAGCACACTTCTCACTTTCATGACTTTAAACTTTGCTGTCACTCATCTCTCCATCTTACACCTGAACACTTCCTCCCTTCCATCACTTTCTATTTCAAAATCCCACCATCCCTCTTTTCCTTCCCCTTTTCAGAGTTTCCCACCTGAGCTACACCCCTATCTTCATAACTTTCCACTTTAAGTTTCATATCCTGGAACATAATTATCATTCTTAACCTTTAGATCACTTTCTCTGTCTTTATTGAGTTACTCAATCTACATTTCATTAGAATTCGCTGGTTATTGTTCAGCGAACAGTCATTCACTGAAAGGGGATTTTCACAGATGTAATATAGACCCAGGCTGGCGTGGAGATGATGGCATCTTGATTTAATGCCACATAACTGCTGTGGGGATATTTTTTTTCATTTTACTTCTATGTTCCTGAGCACATCTAGTAACTCTCCAAAGTTTGGATGTGCAAAAGATATTAATGTTGAACTATGTTTCGGTTCTGCAAGGGGTTGATGTTAACAGGACATCCTATAAACCCACAGGCGGCATTACATGGTTGTCTTCTAAGTTTTCACCAGGGGAAATCAAGCTGCTAGTTTTCACCAGGGGGAAATCAAGCTGCTACATGTTCCCCATGTTTGTGTCCCTCCCTGTCCCCAAGATGGGCATGCCCATCCTCCCCTGCCAGGGCTTCAGGTGCTCCAGTCACTAATCAAACTTCTATTGCCTGGGCCATAACCAGGCTTTTATCCCTCTATGCCACAGTGCAACTGAGAGCTTCTCCTTTTGCCTCCACTATCAACCCCCTCTGATGCCTGTAGATTGCTCCTGGTAGCTCCATTAATCCCATATAATAAAGACAATTACATCATAAGCTAAAATCCCACATCACCTCTTCTGTTTTTCTATCCATTTATTTTCAGTGTTCCCCCCATTGTGTCTTCCATCCTGTGTCAGGCGATAGTTCCCAATTACTGACCAGCTCACTTTTCCGTGCATACTGCTGTCACTCTAATTGCAACCTTATTTCCCATTCTTTTATAATCTTCACTCAAGATGTACATCTTATTGTTCCAATTATAATAATATTAAGACAATACAATAAGACATTGACATAATCCAATATACTTACACCATACAACCATGTCGATTAGGATGATGGCCCCTCTCCCTTACTTAAACATCCTCCAGAATCACACTTCTTTTTAAAATGGATCAAAAATATAAAAATAGTATTTTGATGTGTTTTCTCTTGATTAACATGACTGCTTCCATAGCTAGGTAACCATTCATAGGCCCCCTTACTAACATTTGCAAAATAAACACCTAGGCCTACATATATATAGTAACACACACACACTCCTATATGTGTTTTGTATGTGTGTGTGTGTGTGTGTGTGTATATATATATGTATGTGTGTGTATGTATATATATATATATATATCTATATATATTGAAGGTTGGGCGTCGAGCTGGCACCTCGGCACCGTAAAAATCTACTGCCAATCATTAGCGGACCGGAGTTCCGCTGTGCGACCCCTAACCGGGAAAAGCCGAAAGAACAACAAGAACATATAAAGAGAGAGATTGTGTGTGTGTGTGTGTGTGTGTGTGTGTGTGTGTGTGTGTGTGTGTGAGAGATATGTATAGTATATGTTTATATTATATGCAAGTCTTTTTTTCCTATAATGCAAATCTGAGCATCCTTGAATAACTTATAAACATAATCAACTATTTTACCCATTGTAGCAGTGTGCAAGTAATTTAATCCAACAAACTACACATTGTGACTGTGTTCTTCACATTTGCCCCAAAGTGCATAAAATGCTTATACCTTTTGGCTATCTTCTAGGGTGGGAGGATAAATATCCTCTCTAATCAAATTTGCAATGTTTGACAACAGCTTTTCACTGCACTTTTCAGTCTGTCCATCATACTGGCTCTCATTTCGTCAGGTTGGTCTTACGCCCTCCATATCTTTATTGACCCAGGTATATATCTGCAGTCATCCTTCTCTCTTCAGCTTCCTCCATCTTTGTTCTTGCACTTTTTACTTATCAACTTGGTCTTCATCCTATGTACCTGAAAAAAAATGGAAAAATTGACAACCTAGCCATCTGTTACAGTGTCCACATAGAAAAATTTAAACAGAGTGAGCTTGCCTCCTTGTGTACTGCTTCATCTACTCTTAAATTAATTAGGGAGTTAGGAACTTCTCTTTCTGACATATTGTACTGTTTCTTTAAATTATTAAACCTTTTTATTAATAAAGTACCAGTGTGTAATCATCTCGTCTGGTTTCTGCACTTTTGTGTGTACAATTTGGCAGCACATAATCTCATGACTGTCTGTATGTTATCTGACTTCTTAACCACAAATTAACATGGTGTTAGAAATGGAGAGACAATTCATTCTGAGACACAGTGCAACTATTACCTATGAGAAATTGCTTTCTACAAGTGAGCTTGTCTGTAAATTAGGAAGTGGACCCAAACATTTGATTTGCTTCGGACTCTGAAAAGGATAGCTGAGAAGCCTGCCAGAGTACATAATTCCACATTTCTGCATGCTACAGGGAAGAAGCAATTAAAGAGCATAATACATCTGAGTCTCAAGGTGGAAAGTACTGTTGTTATGAAACAGAAGTTTCACATTCTGTGCAAGCTGAGAAAAAATGCCATATATTTGTCAGCTGTACATCATGAGGCACAAACTCCCATAGAAAGAATTGATTCATGTATCACTTAAAGAATATTTCCAAATCCCTTGAGTTTGAGTTACATGAGTGAGTGGTTCAATATGGAATTGTGTGGGAAATACGAAATGATCAATCAAAGGGCTGATTGTTTAATGTAATGTTAACTAAAGTCACGTTATGTGGTTAGTGGAAGAATGAGAAGTGTGTAAAATTATATTTGAAAATAAATAAATAGATTTGGCAAGAAAAGAGAGAAAATAAGCCGTGAAACAACGTCTCTGATACATTTTGCACAAGATGGACTACATGCATGAAGAAAAAACAGCCTGTATTGAGTCAGTTGTTTAATCTGTATTATGAGAAATCACTTCACTAGAGAGTGTTTGAAATGCAGAAAATTAAATTACAGATTATGTAGTAACATAGTGGAATGGAGCCATGAAAATTATTTTTATTTTTGGACAGTATAAATATAGAAAGAGTTGAGGATGTAAGACTATGAAACTAAAATATTTTGAAAAATATATCAGTTTGAGCTGTTGGTATCAAATCTGAAGATAACAAATACAGTACTTATTTGTTTTAATACTGGCAGTAGGAAGAGTAAAGTATGATGCCTTCTCAAACGTTTGAATTGTTGAAAATGAAAGCTAACCTATCACATTCTGTCATTTGTTCTGAAATAGCTTACTAGTGAATATAATAACAAGAAATACAAAATTCATTTTCAGATATTTTAAACAGAGGGTCTTTAAATATGTGATGGGTCACGGGTGACTTGCCCGAACCTCAGAATGGTGGAGAGTATGCATAGTGTGCTTGTGAAAAGTGATGATATGTGTTGGCTCCACTACCCAGAGGGTTGAAGCCCTATTACCCATTTGATCTATGATTGAATACCTACCTAACCAGGTACTAGAGTGAAAGTGACTATTTGATGTTGGCTTGAACATTCTCGTGAGGGAGTTGGTTCAGCTTGCTGTTAAACAAGCACATACTGGAGAGGATGGTACACAGCATGCAGTATAAGGGCTAAGAATGTATCATTGGCTGTTATCTGTGTGAAAGAATGCTCAGGCGAGGGCACAGCAACCCCCCCATTACAAACATGAACTTCAACCACTGGGGGAGAGGGGAAGGCACAGCAAGCCCCCCAGTTACAAACCTGCATTTCAACCACTGGAGAGAGGGTTAAGACCAGTGGAAAGGGGAAATGGGAAATTTTTCACAGATCTCCAGATGATGGTCTTACAGCTATCTGTAACCTCAGTGATGAGGCACAAATTGCTAGCTGAAACAGGGCTTTATGATTGGAAGGCATATGGCAAGAAAAGCAAATATCACTTGATTAACAGACTGAGCTTACTGAATGGATGAATAATACATTCTTGGCATTAATACAGGCATAAATCTAAAAAAAATACTTGAATAAGACTATAAAGAAGGAAAATTGTCCAACTTGCACTATAGAAGTTGCTGTTAGTGTCATGCAAAATACTGAATATTTAGCTTTGCTAGGTGCTATTGAGCGATTTTAGCAAATCAAGCTAGATGAAGAAAGCTTCAAGCTTGCCTAAATTTAATATTTTTATAAGGAGATGTAGATTATTTAGATTACTGTTTGGTATTTCATTGGCACCTAAAATTTTTCAGAGAACAATAGTTAGGAAATTAAAGTGCTAGATGCTACTGTCAATATCATATTCTGGTATGGGCTGCAACCAGAGAAGAGCACAGAAGAGTGATTCAGTTATTAAACAGAAAAAGACAGTTTAGCCTCAAACTGAGCAAGAGTAAATGGAAGATCAGAATTAAGATGTATGTTTCTGTTTTAATTTTATAGGGCTTAAAATCAGATAATGAAAGTATCACTTCACCCCATAGCTATTCTCTTTCTCTCTCTGTTTCCTTTTTCCAAAATCTTAGAGTGTTGTATCCATAACTAGATTCTTCTGTTTCTCCAAATTAACACACTACTCTCTCCTAGGCAATGTGTCTTCCACCACAGTCATAGCACAACTGCTACACTTAGGTTCATAGGTTGGTACTAGGCTATCAGCCCTAGGGCCTATGCAAGCCTAGCCATAACAAATCCCTGGATATTTCTTCTCACAATATTTACATCTCTGGACCCCTATCTAGCAGGGCGACTGACATGATCCCCGGGGTGAATTTCCTATCTCCAATCCAATCATCAAGGTTCCTTTTGAAGAGGGCCAATGAGGAGCTCTGCTTGACATGTATGGGCAGTCTATTCCAGAGTATGGGGAGTCTCTGGGTCAGGAACCTATCCCTCTAGCATGTTTTGTTCATTGTAATGACAAGGTTTAGATCCCTGGAGCGTGTGGCTCTGAGGGATTGGGATTTCTTTAAGTGGAGCATGTCCAACAGCTCAGGGTTTGACATGGCCTTGTATGTTAAGCAGAGATCGCCTCTGAGTAGATGATATGCCACAGAGTATAGCTGGAGTTTTTTTTAGACGGTCAGCATATGGAATCTGATTTAGGCCTGTGATTCTTTTAGTGAGGTATTTCTGTGGCCTTTCCAGCTGTTGCAGATGTCTTGTGAGGTACATACCAAACGGGGAATTATACTCTATAATGAGTCTAATGCGGGATGAGTACAGTGGGACAATGACCTCCTTTTTTCTGGATGAAAAGCCCTTAGTGATGAGGTGTGCCACATAGAAGGATTTCCTGACTGTTCTGGCGATGTGGTTATCGAAAGTGAGACCACTGTCCACCTGTGTCCCTAAGTCTCTCATCACACCTTCGATGTTTAGTGTCCTGCCATGTATGTGGTAATTCACGGGTACACGTTTTTTTCCAAAAGGGATAACTATACATTTCTTGGCATTAAGCTTGAGCCCAGGGCTCTGGCACCAGGCATCTGTTTCTGTAAGGCCCTTTTGTAGAATATCCACATCATTTGGGGATTCAGTAATGGCTCCCAGTTTGCAGTCATCTGCGAACTTTGTTAGCCAGAGTCCCTTAGTGTTGACCTGTACTTCAGAGAAGTAGATGCCAAACGAGTGGTCCCAGGACTGAACCCTGAGGTACTCCACTTGTCACTTGTCTGGAGCTGGATTTGGAGTTGGCTACTTTTACAGTTTGCTTTCTGTCAGTAAGCCAGTTGGCAACCCATCAAGTGATGTAAGGATTTATGCCCAGCTTAGTAAGTTTATCTATGATTCTAGAGTGGGGGATTACAACTGTTCTGTACTACTGCTGTTCCAGTATACGAGTGGCTACTAGCGTTTTGTCTTGTGGTTCTGGTTTTTACATTGGTTTGAACAAAACGCCGGATTTCAGGTGTCGAACTATGGATACCACTCGTGCTTCAGTGAGCAATGCTTCACCCAGCCACGGTAAAGAAATAGCGGACCTTCGGGCTGAAGTGTCCGCTTTACGTGGAGAGGTTACTAAGCTTTTGGAACTTTTCAGCAGTGAAGGGTGGCGAGAAGATTTGTTTCATCGTGAACCGGATGTCAAACAAGCGGGTCACAACAACTTCTCAGCGCGTCATGACAGCAATTTTCTTTGTAATGACTTTGGAGTGAATCCTTCGGAGATGGGAAATAGTGTGGAAATTCCATCAACCTCATCTCCTGGTATTCCAAATGGGCAAGAAATTAAATCTCAAAGAAGGGAAGGGATTGACCTCTCTAGTACTGTGGGCAGAGTCGACAACCATAAAATGGATGTAAACGACTTCACTTTTGACTTCTCATTTGGAAATTTAACCGAAGAGGCGAGACGTACTGGTACAAAACCGAAAACTTCGCAACCAGTTAAAACATATGGTCAAGTTTTGGCTAAGGACAATAGAGTTACAGGTACTTCTGTTTTATGTGATAGGCAAGAGGTTGATGTTACACATAACAAAAAAGGTTACAATTTAAAATAATTTTTCGACAAAAATTGTAACTTTGATATTTTAAAAGAAAAACCATCAGACAGCAGTGATTTTATATGCAAGGGCACTTTAAAAGACATCATTCATGCATTTGGTAAAAAATTGAATACTATTAATGCAGTTAAGCTTGATAACGCGTATTTAAATCACTGTTTGTCTTTAAAAATTGTACCCATGGGTTTAAGATTTCACAAAGTACCTATGGGCATTGATATCACTGAAACAGTAGTAAATGAATTTAACATGTTGTTTGATACATTTGGTTTTCAATATATGAAGACCCTTATTAAATTTAATGATGCTAAACTATGCAAATGTATTAATGAGGTTGAAAAAATGAATCATACTATTATACAAGATTTGGCTTTTCCTCAGTGGGAAAGATTGTATTACAAACAATATGAGACAGCAGAATACAGGACTAAAAAAGCCTTCGAAAAGAAAAACAGAAAGTTACATAGGGATTTAGAACAATACAAATGTCATGAGATGTACAAATGGACTAATAAGAAATCAGTGCATACTTATAATGACAATGAATTTTATAGGTATGACACACAAAACAATAAGGAAGCCTACACACAAGAGGGAGATTTTTTTCAGGTGACAAGGAAAGGACAATCTGCAAAAATGGAACCAAGGGGGGAGATGGAAGAAAATGTTTTGAGTTCCTCTCAGCCTAGTTTATTATTGAATGGTAGCAACGTGTCATGCTCCATTAGAATGAGTGGGGATCATCTCATTAAACAGGATGGAGTGGTTTGCGAATATAACAACTTTAAAATATTCAATTACAGTAATTTGCAATTGGAGACCACTCACTTCACCCTGCTATCTAAGGGCATGAAATTTGTCCCCGACTACTAACTTCAATTTGGTAGACTGTCTTAGTGAACTGAAATTATATACTAGAAAGTTAAATTTGCCCTTGTTGTTCAAACAGAACACAGTCCAGAAAGAACGGAGCAACAAATTAAAGAAAAAAGTTGCTTTATTCCTAGTAACAACTTATATGTACAGAGTTTTGAAAAAAAGACCTCTAGGGACATTTATGAACTTAATAAGAAAGTTTCAAGAACTAAGATAAGAAGAAATTTAACATTTGACGAATGCAAACTTTTAGATGAGTTGAGCACTAACAACAGCATCCGTATCATGAAACCTGACAAGGGAGGAGGCATGGTATTGTATGATGCCTTCTCTTACAGTACTATCATTCATGATATTTTGCACAACTCAGGAAATTATGCTGTGACATCTTTGAATGAGGTTCATATAGCTTACAGAAGAATAGATATGTTCCTGGAAGATTTTTTGTTAGAACAAAGAATTAGTGAAGAACTTTACAATTTTATGAAAGTGGAAGATCCCATATTGGCTACAATTGTAGGCATTCCCAAAATTCATAAAGACATTGCTAATCCGCCATTTCGTCCTATAATCTCAGGAAGTAAATCCAAAACTTTCCCTTTAGGTGTAGTAATTGACACCTTACTGAAGCCTATGTATTCTGATATTTTACACTTAGTTAAAGATTCCTGGGAATTTTTAAAGAATTTCCCAGTTCATGCTAACTGTCAAGAATTACTGTTTACATCTGTGGATGTTATTGATTTATTTTCAAGCATTCCTTTAACACAAGGCATTACTGCATTTACTAACAGTTTGAGAAAACACACTACTATGAGTTGGGACAAGATTAGTTTACTAGTGGAATTAATTAGTATTGTATTAGAACACAACTACATTTATTTCGAAGGGGAGATTTTCAGGCAGACCAGGGGGGTGGCTATGAGGGCGGCTTGTGCCCCCATTTTTGCCAACCTGGTCTTACTTGATTGGGAGGAGAAATCTATATTTAATAGTAGTTACTACGTGAATATTATTTACTATTCACGATACCTTGATGACATTTACATCTTGTGGAAAGGGGACACTAATACTTTCACCTCCTTCGTTCAATATCTTAACAACAGTAGTGATTTCTTAAAATTTACATATGATTGTAATAATACAGGTGTGGCTTATTTGGACACTTTCATCTCTAGTGAAGATGACAGATTTAAATCTAGGATTAATAGAAAAGCTACCTTCACTAATTCATATTTAGATTACAACAGCAATCACCCCAAGAAACTAAAATACAATATATTCAAAGGGCAATTAATCTGAGCCATTAGAATGACTTCGGACCAACAAGACACAGTGGACGAAGTCAAATTCATTATGAGTTTATTTAGAGAGAGGGGATATGATGAATATATGATGAAAGAAACTGTGACATATGTGCTAAAAGAATGGGGATCCAAGTATAAGCCACTTTTGGGGCAAAACAGTAGATATACAAAGTCCCTTACAGATAATAACAGCATCACGAAGAAAGGCAGTGATTCTTTATTTAATCGAGCCTGTGTTCTTGAATTTGGACCTTTTTCCCACCTAGTAAAGAATATCTTGATAAAAAACTGGCAGATATTTTTTTCAGACCAGGACATACAGAATATATTGGGACCCAAGCCATACTTTGTTTATAAGATGGGTAGGAATCTGAAGAACATTTTGGAAAATGGGTGTAAGAAACTTATTAGGAAGGACACACACTACTAAATGTGGGGCTTGCAGTCAGTGCAGTGCCATTAGTGAAGAGAATTCATTCATTTTAGACAATGTTAATAATACTATAATCAGACCTAAACAGGGAAATTGCAAAACTAGTATGTTAGTGTACATTGCCAAATGTAATATCTGTCCTGCCTATTATATAGGCAGAACAGAAAGACAATTTAGAAAAAGGATTTATTCACACTTATACAGCATTAAAACTAAAGACGTAAAAAATGCTTTATATAAACATGTCAGTAAGGTAGGTAATGAACATTCCTTTAAGTTTGCTATTCTGGAAACAGTCAAAGCAAACCCTAGAGGTGGTAATTTAAGAAACATTTTAGCTTATAAAGAATATTGGTGGCAATTGTACACTGATGCAATGACCTTCCCAGGTATTAATGATTATATTACGGTGAAACCTTTACTAATGATAAAAAGATGAATATAATAACACGATTATTGCACTAATTCTTGCATATACACTATTAGTGTACACAACTTTGTACATATATTATATAACAGATTTTAGGAAGGATTAGCCTCAGTAACTATACAGCCTCATTAATTGTGTATTTAAAGCATTTTTAAACTTTATATTTAATGCATTTTCAAGCCTTATTATTGTATATCACATAATATTGTATCTGATTTTTTTAATCAACAGTTTTACATTTAACAAAATGCAAATATATATTTATATAACATACATTTTTTGTACTCTTATATGTGAATGAAGTGAAATCTTTTTAATATATCTAACATGATTTCATAATATTAAGTATGTATTGCAGAGTTAATTCATTCATTGTTGCTTTAAGATTACGTCAGTTTTGGTGCCAAAACACTAATATTTAAAAAGTTGGAAATGAATTAAGTCTGTTTGTTCTGATGAAGCTCATTGAAACGAGTGAAAGCGCTTAACATCTGTTTTAATAAAAGACTTTATTATAGTCTTGTGGGCAGCGATTTTTTCCTCAGCAGTTACACTTCATATTACTTTTGGAAGTGTTTCACTTTGAATTACTACAACTGTTCTGTACTACTGCTGTTCCAGTATACGAGTGGCTACTAGCGTTTTGTCTTGTGGTTCTGGTTTTTAGAGTGGGGGATGGTGTCGAACCTTGGTGAGGTCCAGATAGGCTGTGTGGACCACCTTACCCTCGTCCACAGCTCTGGAGACTGATTCGAAGAAGTCAATCAGATTCAGGAGACAAGATCTGCCCTTCACAAACCCAAACTGGGTGGGGTCCAGTGTTTGAAGGTTGCCAATGTCTTTGTTTATAAGTTCCATGATAATGCGTTCCATGCCTTGCAGATCAGGCTTGTCAGACTGATTGGGCAAGTAGTTCCCGGGATCCAAGGTGGATCCTCCCTTGTGGAGCAGGGTAACTGATGCTGTGCGCCATTCAGTGAGCACGAAGCCTGAGGTGAGGCTATGATTAAACATGACACTTAGGTGAGGTGCCAGTTCATTTTGTAGTTCATGTAGTACACAGCCTGGGATGTCATCTGGTCCCATGGATGCTGTATTCTTAGCTTTGGAGAGCGCGGTTTCTACCTGTGTGGCCGTGATTATCGCAATTTGGCAATCTTTTAGTATTGAGATGGGCCCTTTAGGGGGGTGAAGTTGGCACTAAATCGATCTGCCAGGATATTGGCATTATCCTTGGGATCACTATATTTAATGCCATTCTGTTGTAGCTCAAAGCAGATCTGAGCATTTCCATTTAGATTCTTGACATAACTATAGAATGCCTTGTGGTTGTCTTTGGAATCTTTGGCAATTTTATTTTCGTAACTAGCTTTTGAGGATTTTCTGAGGGATCTCAGCTTCTTACTGAGGCTGGTGAGGGAGTTTTTTGCATCCTGGTATTTTCCTGTTTTCTGCAACAGTTTCTTTCTTCTGTTGTATAGTTTGTTTATAGCAGGGGGCCACCAGATTGGCTTCCTTTTTTTGGAGAAGAGCATCTTGGTTCTATTTGGGATGGCACTATTCATGCATGAGTGAATGTGCTCATACAGTGCCTTAGTGTAGGATTCTGCAGTCGAACTTCCAGATCCCATCTTCGTGGGTGTTGTGAAGTTTGTCACTTCTGACTTCAGTAGCATGAAGTTGGCTTTGGAGTGGTTTTTTTAAGGAGGTTTCCTTACTGCGGTTGGAGGTGGGATGTGGATGTCAAAGGTGATTTGTTTATGGTCAGACCTGACCAATGAGGGGGTGACCACTGGTGTGGAGCATCTATCTCCCATGTTGGTAATGACCAGGTCTAGGATATTGGAGCCCCTGGTGGGACAATGGATTAGTTCAGTGGTTCCCAGCCTTTTTTGACTTGCGTACCCCTTGGCAATCCATTTCCCTGAAATTGTACCTCTTATATTGTTGGCATTTGTAATAGTTGCTTTTATGTCCAATGTATGTGATGTAAATGTAACTAATAAAATTTAATAATAAAAAAACAATCTTTAATAGTAAAGTGAACAAACAGTCCATATATATATATATATATATATATATATATCAGCGATACATATAAATAAGTTATAAAGTTATCATACAATTAAACATTTCAAACTTAATAAAATTTCAAACTACAAACAATTATTAAGCAACTTTATCTTGCACATATTTAGTGTGAGCCTTGTGCTTGTTTTGAGGCACATAGTTTTTTGAAATTGGGTTCAACTGATGAAAGGTGTAATCGTAAATCTGGAACTGCATTCAGCTTACTACGATATTTGTTTTTAATTAAGACATAAGAAGAGAAAGCTCTCTCTGCTAGTTCAGTACTTGTAAATGGCAAAAGAAACAAAAGGGCCTTGTCAGAAAGTTGTTCGTATTCTCTGCTGATGTTTGCCCAAAAGTTAATAAGAAAGTGTTCTTTGAATTCAGCATATAAAGTACTAACAGTTGAAAGTTCAATCAACTTCTCTTTCTCCTTGACTGATAATTTAGCTGCCTGGACATATTGTTCTTCAAAAGGATTTGAAATCCAATAGATTTCTTCTTCAAGTTTGGGGAAGTATTTCTGGAAGTCCGATTTTAGCCCATTCAAGTGTTCATTTATTTTCTTCCTTATTTCCCAGGATAGCTTAAGCTTGTTTTCGGATAAGAAATTATGCAGAGTTTCAAATACCTCAGTTTGGCCATTTTCAAGACATGACCTCCAAAAATCTATTTTTTTAATCATAGATTCAATTTTGTCTGAGACATTGAAGATCGTTATTGAGCTATTCTGAAGTGTCAAATTTAATTTGTTTATAATCTGGAAAATATTTGATAAATATGCAAGTGCCTGAAGCCAATTACAGTCGTGTAGCTTGGAAGCAAGGAAGAAAGGATGGTCTTCAAAAAACACCTGGACTTCATGTCTAAGTTCAAACAGCTGGGTAAGTACTTTACCACGAGAAAGCCACCTTACTTCTGTATGAAGGAGAAGAGTAGAATGAAGACTCATCATCTCTTCACACAGAGCTTTGAAAATTCTTGAGTTTGTGGACTTCGATTTTATAAAATTCACCACTTTCACAGCTTCATCCAAAACAAGTTTTAATTCAGCAGGGAGGTTCTTGCATGCTAAACTTTGTCTGTGGATGCAACAGTGGCTCCAACTTATATTGGGAGCTACCTTCATGACATGACCACGAAGACCAGAGTAAATCCCTGACATAGACTTGGCACCATCGGTACATAATCCACAACAATTAGACCAATTAATCTCCTTTTCTTTGAAATAGCAATCAATAACATTAAATATATCCTCATCCCTTGTGCGTTGTGACAGAGGATGACAAAGCAAAAGGTTTTCTTCATCTTCATTATCTTTCAAATACCTTGCAATAACAAGCAAAATAGCATAATTGGCAACATCTGTGCTTTCATCAACTTGAGTAGCGAAAATTTTACTGCTTTTAATTCTACCTATTACTGTCATTTCAACATCATCAGACATATCTTCAATTCTTCGAGATATTGTATTGTTCGAAAGAGGGATGGTGGTCATTTTCCGCACATGTTCTTCTCCAAGCATACATCGAACGGCATCTGTTATACAGGGAGAAATTAGATTCTCGGCTATGATATGACTTTTACCACATTTTGCGATATGGTAACTAATACGGTAACTAGCTTCAACTGCGTTTTCGTAGTCTTTGTTACCTGACAGGATGTATGATGTCAGATTCAATCTTTTGTTATTTTCCACTAACCGTTTGGAAAAACTGTATTCCTTGTTTTTATAGTTAGCATGTTTCGTTTCTAAATGTCGTAAAAGTAGGGAAGGTTTCATGCTACCATATGACAGCACTTCCCCACACACCACGCATTGGGGCTTAGGACAGTCTTCATTTCCCACATACGAAAATCCATATTTCATGTATCCATCACAGTACTTTCTCTTTTTCCCTCTTTGAGAAATTAAGGACTGTGCCTGGTTAGTGTTTTGCACCAAAATCTTGGACATGTCTTGAGAAGTACTCTGATCACATTCCATGCTCATATCATGCGTCAGCTCTTTTGTGCCAGGTTTCAGCCACTTATCCATCACAATATATAGTAATAAGACAATTACGAAATAAATTTTAATATTAAATTTAAATAATGATAAAAAGAACTGTAACTGTTAAGATAAGAAAAAACTAAGTTTCTCAACTTTTCATGTCAAAAATGTAAGTAGTACTACATGAAAGCAAAATGTGTGTAATTTTGCCCCCGCCTAACAGCCATTCCATTCTCCCATTACTTGGCTGTATCCCCACTTCTCCCCATTTGCCATAAACACTGTTCAAAACTGTCAGTGTGCACACTTTTTTTTCTAATGATTACAGATATTTGGATTTAATTTAAAACTTTTATGTCAAATATACTTAATATAGCACAAACACTGATAGACATTTGCTAAAGCTAAACAAAGTGTCGCAATGAAAACAGACTTAGCATTAAAACATCTCTGCCTCTGAAACTCATATTCACTGAATCAGTATTGAAAGCCACATTCACAGAAAATGCATCTGACCAGTGGTGGATTAAGATTAAAGGCAGTTTTCAAATCAGTCAGTATGACAATCTTAGAGGCTGCTGTTAACAAACAACTTTATATATCAGAGTGCATGTTCACCCAAAAGTCATACAACATTCCACTACATTCTCTTGCCAAACAAAAGTCATTAAAATAATGTAATTATTAACATATATCTCATTTAATTTCTAATCTAACTCTAACCTAAGCATCAAGTGTATCTCAGCAAGTACTACAATTCAAGTCTGGAAAGGACCAATTGATCTCCAAGAACTTAATTCACTTGATCTACAAACATGTTTCAGCTGCTAAGAGTTAGTTTCCTTTCCCACAACATGACTTGCATAATCTTCAAGCACTACTACTACTACTACTACTACTACCAGTGTTTCTCCTAGCTAAGTTCCTACTTTTTACAGGCATAGCTTTCAACTTTCCATCTCCAAAATGAGGAACATCAGCCCTCATAATTGTGGAACAAATGGGCAAAATGTGGAACACGTAATAATGGCTTACTAACAACTTCATCTGGAAGCTCACAGTTAAATATGCTATTCAGCTTTTTATTGTACTTTTTTACAGTTTTAAGGCTGTGTAGATATACAAAAGAGATGAGGGAGTAACAAAAGCCATACGACAAAAGACAAGCTAAGGTTAAGCTAAGAAAAACAAAAAAAAGACTACCATTCAAAAACAGCTCTACTTGTCAAATTTAAGTTAAATTTAAATCTAGCTGGGATACAAATACAATCTACAATTCTGGGAATCTGATAGCAGCTGAAAAATAAGCAACTTGTTAAGTGTACAAAAATTGCATCTGCGCTGAAATGCTAGTTCTGTGAAACAGAGATAAAGACCCGATTATACCTCTCCTTTTCCCCTCATTTTTTAGGATGTCTCTCATTTGGGCTCAGAATTGTACACTGTCCTTCCTGAGAGAAATGGCAAGGGAAAAAGGCTCACAACCAAGCCTGGAACAAAAGTGCTGTCCTGCTCACTGTTGTCTGCCTATCTGAGAACTGCCCCTGGTCTAAGAGTAAATGTGAACCTTGCATGGAGGTGAGATGGGGGAGGTTCCATTTGCCTAGGTAGGAGATGGTTAGAGCAGCCAGCTAGGCTAGGGAAAAAAGCTGCAGTGAACTGCAGGAGATAAAAAAAATGTTCAACAACTCTTGTAAGTAAATTGCAATGACACTGGAATTGTGGGATATATCCACTTGGGTCCAGTGACATGCCTTTTGAAATCCTTGAGGTAACACATAGCATTACAAAACGGCTGCAATTTAACTGGTAAATGTTCATTCATTATGAAGCAAATTTTTCAGGTACCAACAACTGTGTAAAATGCTTGATAATTAGAAATATAGTAACTGCAATATGCAAACTATCCACTCAACTGAATATCAGTATTTTCTCAGTTTCAAAAACAGAACTGGTAAAGTTTACATAAATTCTAATTCTGTAATGACCACTTCAGCTGAATCATAATGCGAGATGAAAATATGAAACAACTCATCAAGAGCAGTAAAAGACACCAAACTAACATTTAGACATACCGTTGACTAGATGGGACTGAGATAAGGTGCTTTAGTTGGGGAGCTGATGACATGCATTGACTAGTAATAAATGTTTACATGGCATGCATGAAATGCATATACACAAATAATACACCTTAAATATAAGATTTATGATTTTTAGATATACATTTTAATTTAAATTAAATAAGGAACTATTACCGTAAAAATGAAAGTAGATTGTGGGTTAAAGGGAAATGCAGGTGTACTGCAGCTGATTTCCACAACAGCCTTTCACAATTTTTAATCAGATTATTACATACCACTAACATCTAACAACTTATATGCATTGATTAATTGGGAAGAGCAAGGATCCATATGGACCAAAAGTAATGGAGACTTCCTCAGCAACACAGGAAAAGCAAGGTAACAGCTCTGAATTACTACTCTTCCAAAGCAAACAGTGTAATCAGAGAAAGCAGACTATACATAGCTGATTTGCTTATTAATAACAAACTGTCATGATACAGCAAATTCATTATGTCAGGACTGTACTTCCTCAAAGAATGGTTTGGTTTTCCCTGTCTACATTGCAGAAATAGGCAGCAAAAAGCAGAGAGAGAGAGAGAGAGAGACCAACGCGTTAACACCGGATTTTCTCCAACAAATACTGCAAAACGTTAAGCCACAACACACGCACACAAGCGCCTGATTCATTTATGAACAAGAGGCAAGGTTAGTCCAAGCCAGTTACCGCTGAAGCTCAGTATGTTAAACTAGTTACTAAGAAATGAGTTCAGTAACAGTAACACACACCTGTGTAACGTAACCAGGGCTCTAAACAAAATTTTTAGAACACTTGTGAAATATTTGAAAGCACCTGTAAAATGCAGTGTTAACTGCAATTCATCTGTGCATACTCAGAGATGCTATATAAGCAAGGTGTTGTTCTTACCTTTCCTGTTTCCGTGATCCCACAGTTCCTGCACATACTTGACTACAGAATTACACGCAGCGACACACAACCTTCTTCAATTACAGTAGATTCAAGCGGGAATATGTTGGCGCCTTCACATAGGACAGACTTCCGAGTTTGCGCGATTGTGAAAATGCCTAAGGCGGGATTTTTTTTACGAACTTTCCGCCATTGCTAATTTTTCCCCGCGTACCCCTAACAGACCAAGCACGTACCCCTGGTGGTACGCGTACCCCAGGTTGGGAATCATTGGATTAGTTGATCCAGGGCATTGGAATTTATGAATTCCAAGAACCATTGGGAAAAGGAGTTGGTACCCGAGTAGTTTTCCCAATTAATGGCAGGGTAGTTGAAATCACCCAGTATTAGGGTGTTTGGTTGTATCTTAATATTTTCCAGTATGTTTAGAAAGGTGTAGTGAGAATCTTGGGGCATGGTGGAGGATCTGTGGCAAGCTACAATTTGGATTGCAGTCTTACCTAGTGTTAGTTGCACCTGGAGAATTTCAGATGCATTGTGTTGGGCAACTAGCCTGGAGGTGTGAATATCCTTGGTGAATATGGACACTCCTCCACCTTTAGTGTTTCAGTCTTGGTTTTGTGGCCAAAACGTGTGTTAAGAATTGTAGCCTGGTATTGCAGGGGTGCTCTCTGGAGCCTTGAACCAGGTCTTATTTATTGCACATATATCAATGTTCTACATTTTTAGGAGTGCCTCGAGAGAGTGCATTTTCTATCCTTTTTGAACACAATTTATCAAGAGAGAGAAAAACATTGCAACAAACATATCTCTTCTATCTTGATCTCTGTAAGGCTTTTGGTACAGTATCACAGACTTCTCACTTTCTTCTCTTGGTCTCTGCACCCTGCTAATGATTGGTTTACTAGCTGTCTTTCAAATTGTGCCCTGGCAGTCAAATGGTACATTGACTTTTCAGCCTTCCTTCCAGTATCTTTTGGGATCCCACAAGGGTCTATAATTGGCCTTCTCTTAAATAACCTAGCTTCTGCTACATCACAAGCCACTCTTATCCAATAAGCTGATGACACCACTGTTATCTGCTTTGCACGTACTTTATCCTCACTACAAATTGTAACACAGGAATCATTTACGTCTATCAAAACCTGGTTCTCTCAATCAAGGCTTCATTTAATTCCTCCAATAAACAAATTAGTAATCATTATCCCAAGAATTCAAGCTGACAACCAGGCTAACTTTATAATATATTCCTCCCAAAACGTAAAGCTTGTAGTAGTCTCCCAAACTAAGTGATGATCAACTTAAATACAGTTTACATAACAAACTTTGTTACAAAACTCACTACAAACTTGAAAAGGATCTCAAATTTCATAAATGTACTGAGGAAGGCTGAGGTGAGAACTTTTGACAAAGCTTTCATGAATAGTTTTCCAGAGCAGTACAGTGACCTTTTGAAGGAAGTTTAGCTCTACTTTTCATTCATGGAGGAGATGAGCTGCAACTCTTGGTTTTGCTTCAAGCAGATCAGCTGATACTTCCAAATCATAAAAAAAAAGAAAAGAAATGCTACATAGAGTTCACGAGTCACAGCCTGTATCAGGCAAGTGCAAAGAAAGACTACATGATGTTATTTTGGCCAGGCATGTCATTACAGATATAACTAGTAGTGTTTGAGTATCTTGTATATAATTAATATAAAAAAGAATCCAAGAGAGACACTGATTTCCCGCTCCAATCCTAAAGGGCCAGAGTCCATGGATGGTATATATCTTTTTCATTATTAACAGAATATCTGCTTTGGGTGTTGACTGCTATTTAAAGTTTCCAGAAATCATGAAGATGATTTATGCAACAAGTCAGGGTGTTTCATGTGCACTAAAAGCTATGTTTTATGTCCTATTCTAGCTATAACTGAAACTTGGATACAACCCAGCATAAATAACTCCAAAGTTATACCCACCTGCTATAATATGATCCTTAATGACTGCAAAAAGAGGAAAAGGGATATTGCTTTAATATTTCCCAATAATTGCACCCCAACAAACTAATACAAAATTCATTTCAGCAGAGCTTCTTCTTACTTTCCTGAAAATAAACATATGTGAACAAATATGATTACTGTTCTTTTTATCCCTCCTGTTGACAATACAACTATACTGAAAGATATCCTACGTAGGATATCCACTGAGAATTCCACAACAAAGAATACTCCTTACTAGGTGATGTCAGTATCAATTTCTTAATCATAACTGTAATTATGTGAGGTATTGCCAGCTGTGCCAGGTGTAGTAGGGCAGTGGATGTGTAACATATGCCAGCAAAGCTAGCTGGGGTTTTCTAGAGAACTGCATGTCATTTGTATATCAAACTGATTTGTACAGGTGCTTGTGTTGAAAATGTATTTGCAAAGCTGCATGAGTTAAAAATGTACCAACAGTGGGCCCTACTGGACAAAAGGAAATATGCCTGTATGTCAGACTGTAACAGTTGAAATGAATATATTGTAACAGAGGATACTGGAAGAGAAGATCTTAATCTCAGTCCAGCTAACTTTGAAAAAATAGTCTGAAATTTAATTACCTGGTTTAGAACATTAAGATTGTATTTTACAGTTCTAATTGTAGCCAGAAACAAAATGTCTGTGAAAACCAGGACTAGGAATCCTACTGTATTGTCCTTAGGGGTGAACCAATTGCTACCCTGGAAGGGTGGAAATTTTTGAAATGGTTTTATAGCTTTCAGGTGTAATAACACATCTTAGCAAAGCCTATGTGTGTGTGTTATGACATGTGTACTAGATTCTGGTTCAGTTTCTAGTAAAGGGGGTTGTGTGGAAACCAGAAGTCAGATGACCAGATGTATGTGATGTTATTCTGTAATCTGGGACTGAAATTATGCTTTAATACTAGATCAGACAGAAGTCTCGGCAGTCTCTTTTTGATACTTCACAAAGAAACATCACTCACCCACTTCATCTTGCCTTGCTTTAGTAAGTAACAGGGAATAGTCATTCTTTAGATCAGTCAGGAAAATATAGTGAGATTAGTTAAATACTTCTTTTCTGTACCTGTGTGAATCTATCCATCTGTGTTATTTTTAATATTTTCTATGTTTGAAACTCTAGTGTTTATTGTAAATAAAGATTTAGTATTTTCATGTTCTTTTATTAATACTTTTCATTGTGGCTGGTCTTTTAGAGAATATTTTAACCTTGAGAGTACTTGTATTTATTTGGTGACACTGTGGCCACTTTTGAAAGCCTTGCTGCATTGGTCAAATGCTACCATTTTTACTAGTGTTAATTTTACCCAGTATAATTGGGTACTCTTGTAAGAGCCTTATAGTAACCGGCTTTGGAGTATTCTGGTGGCAGTATCTACCTTATAGTCTGGGCAGAGGGGGCATATTTGGTAAATTTATACCAGCCTTTCCCAGGTGTGTGTGTGTGAAAATCAAATCTCAGAATGTGTGCGTGTGTTTGTGTGTGTGTGAGCTACTTGGTACAGGGACACAGAGCACTGGTTTCACAGAGAGGGTGGTGGAGGACTTGGCTTGAAACATTCAACTGAGGGCTCAACTCTACAGCTATGGTCAGGGTTGGGTCTTATTTGGGGCCTGGAGAGATGGAGGGAAAGTCAGCCCCAGAATGGGAGTGTTCTCTGTGTGCTCTTAAGGGAAACTGTGCTTGGTGCAGAGAGCTACGTCTGGAAATACACTTTGTATCGATTTTTGTACCAAGTGAATGCCCATCACCAGTGTCCATGGTGAGGATTGAGACTCTTTGATCACTGGTCCAGAGGAGGGACAGTACAATAACCTCTAACTGTCCTTCATCCAACATGAACTTGTACGATTTCACATAGCTAATTAATAGTCCCACACATTATAGCAAGACATCAAACTCCTTATTAGACTGGATTCTAGTATCAGACCATAGTAAACTCACTACCAGAGATACAACATCAGATTCTCTCAGTGACCATCTCCCAGTCTGTACAACCAGACATTTCACACATCCTCTTAAATAGCATGTTTATAAAATAACATGCAACCTATCCAAGTTTAACTCAGAAATATTCATTACTGCCCTATTATCTCTTAACTGGAGTGTCCTAAAAATCCTCCCCTTAGATGATGATGTACATGTATTCAATGCAGCTTTCCTAAATATCCTTGCACCTCCCAGAAGGAAGAGACTAAAATCACATAATGCAATTTGACTATGCAAAAGGAATAGAATGGTAATATAGGACAGAAAAAAAGCATGGAAGGAATGGCAAAAATATAAAACATCATACTATCTCAAACTTCACAGTGCTCCACAACAATACTAAAAAGCAAATAAACGAAGACAAAAAAACTATACTATAACAACATTCATAACAATAGTAATCACAACCCTAAGAATTCTAGTCCACCTTTAAAGAAATCTTATATCCCAGCCATAAAAATAACTATAAATCCTCTCCCAGTAACTCACCACTACAATAGAATTCAACTCTTATTTCAAGATGGTGTAGCATCCCTAACCAAGGATTCCCCACCATTTAATCCCAATTCTGCTAAACAGCTGCATATCACCATATCCACTTTCACCTTCAAATTTGTTCTTCCATCCTAAGTGATACTACTCTTAAACTCAAGCTGTGCTCTACTTCAGCTGATGACCTTCCAAGCAGCAAGTACCTTAAACTAACCAGCCATAGCTTTTAGCTTTGCCTATGCTGTCTTAGTCCTTATTAATAGGTCAGTCCAGGAATCTCATGTTCCCTCTCGCTGGAAAAAATCACACATTATCCATTTACACAAAGGACGAAATTCAACAGACATCACTAACTTTAGACCTGTAGCAGTCTTGGCCTCCCTATCCAAAATACTTGAAAAATGTATTCAAAAACAATTGTTAAACACTCTCCTGCAGGAAGAATTCCTACTCCCCCAACAAAACACAGTATCCATCTCTTCCACAGTACTAACACTACAATTTTAACTTTACAGATGCTTTAAATAAAGCTAGAGATAATGGCAAACTAGTATCCTCCTTATTGCTAGACTTGTCTAAAGCCTTTAACACAGTTTGTCACAACAAACTTCTACTTTAAATGTCCTCAATAGGTCTGTCTTAGCCCATGCTTCAAAAGCTACTTGTCCAATAGGTATCTGTCAGTAAAATGGCACTTCACCCTCTCTCCGTATCTCCCAGTCACCATTGGTATACCATAATGCTCTATCCTTGGTCCTAACATTCTCACCAGCACCCTCCATACATCCACACAACAGGCCTCCCTAATATAGTATGCTGATGACTCCACACTCATGTGCACATCAGACAACCTGGCATATCTGTTCACAACTCATACTCAAACAAAAAAATACTATTTTCCCCAAATCCCTCTCTTTTGAAAAAAAACAAAATATCAATCCCTTCTCTTAATAATATAGCCATTGAAGTAATTTCTCATAGCAAATTATTAGGCATGATAGTGGATGATGATCTTAAATTCAACCTGCACGTACAAAATTGCATAAAAACATCACCAAAATCTAGGGATGCTTTATAGGACCAACAATTTTCTCACCTACACAACTAAAACTGCACTTGCCACTGCTTGCCACCTTTGCTCACTACTTCATGGCACTTCCATGCTTTCTAACCTCCAGGCATCACAAAAAGCAAAACTTGAACAATGATATAATAAAGTGGCTAAATTTGCAGCAAATACCCCTTTCAGAACCCACCGCTGTATAGCACTAAAAAGCCTGAAATTGTTTAGAACTAACCCATCGGCTAACATCTACAGCTGCTTGTCACCTATAAAATTATCCAGCATTTATCTGCTTGTGTGGCAGTAAATACAATTCTATACCACTATATTCCCACCAGTCATTACAATAATATGACCAAAAGATTCTCTTTGCCAAGTAACCTATCAAAACAGCTGGGCATGGTATGTTTGCATACCATGTTGCTAAGGCCTGGAACTCCTTACCTATATCCATCAGGTCAGAACCCTTCCTCCAGTCCTTTAAAACTGTTCTGAAAGGCCTCTTAGCCAAAATCTGGCTTTGTACTTTTTCAGCTCCAGGATAAGCTACATCCCTAAATATGAACAAGTTCCTTTTCATACCTTACACCCCATTCTTTACTCACTTCCTAACTTCAATCAGTTTCTTTCCCCTGACTGTCTGTCTAAATGTGCCATAACCCTGTTTTTTGCCCCTTTATATTGCAATTTTTGTATGCATTACACTAGCTTGCCTTTAACTTTTAAAAACTGGCTAAAATGTCTCTAATAATTAAATCATTGTCATATATGTTTTATCAGTTGTTAACCAATGTGTTGCATTATGTCTGGTTTGGTATATTCATTTAATCTGTAGATGTTTTTGTATTTTTGAAGCTTGCAAAATTATTGATATCAAAGTTTTTTTAATACTTTGGAGCTTTTCTCCCTATCCTCCACTGAAAATGGGCACCTACCCAGTCAGACTTTCCTGGCAATCAAATGTTAGTAACTAAATAAATAAATTTCCTATTGTTGTGTGTACTTTCTCTTTTCCTCATGGCTGCTGATCATCTGCCACTGACCAAACTCATTCATTCCCCTTCTGATGGGTGCAAGAGACAAATTATAGTGGTAGCCTTCATCCAGACAGATATCGGGGATCTTTTTCCATGTTTCTGAAGCTACCTCTCCCTTAACCAATAGCTGCTGTGCATGATTTTAGTTCTGCTGTGGTTTTTCTCTATATGCATATATGCTGCCTCTCAAGCACAATGAAGGCTACCATGTTGTTTTAGTTTGGTAGAGCCAATTATATGTTCTTAGGCTATGTATTGTCTTCCATAGATGCTGACACACTAAAGAAATGAACTACCTCCATTCCCCAGGATGGGTGTGCCCCTGTTGTCTACTCATCCCTACCCTCTCTCTCTGGCTGCTCCAGTGTCTAGGTCACTAATCAGTCTAGTGTCATATGGATCACAATCAGGGCTTTTTACCTTTGTGCCATAAATCCAGCTTACAATATTCCTGATGTCATGTCACGTATTGGTCCTACATGTTCAAGTAAAGAATTCTTGGGTTTTTCATTGAAACTGGAGTTCCATCATGGTATGTCAAGTCCAAATTATGTAATTTCTAGAGCTGTAAGTTCTGTTGTATAGAGGGATAGAGCCTGGACTCTACCCAAATTTCTGAGAATCAAACTGAGGCCCCAGAGCTGGAGGAGCCAAGTGGTGATTTAAGAGTAGTGAAGGAGCTTTGTTTGCATACCTCTTCTAGAGAAGAGGGTCAGAATGAGTATCTGGAAATGCACAATCCATGTAACTTCCTTAATGGAGGCTAAAGAAACTCTAATGACATTTGTTACATGGGACGTGGATAACCATTTAAAATCTCAGAACTCACACTGCTGAGCCTAAAAATGTGGATACCGAATGGCAGAAAAATCAGATTTTCATATACTAAGTCCAAGATTGCCATTTCTCAGAATATTCCCTTTTCTGCAAGGTATGGAGATGTCGGAGTTGGTATCTTTAAGTTTGGGGGTTGGGTAGGAGCTTGCCCCTCATACTTGGGGTGCAGGGGGGGCTTGCCCCCTTCAAAATAAGTTTAAGAAGGACAATGTTGTATATATTCATTCCTCCTATATTTTCAATATTTTTTCTATCCTTCAGGACTTAGCAATGCCTCCTCCTTTTCCATCCTAGAGAAATCTAACCAAGCTATTTCTGCCTTCAATTTCCTTTCATCCTGTGGTTTAAATAGTAATGTGTCTCTCTCTCTAACCCCTACTTAGTCACTTTTAGCCTAACAACACCTCACCCAGAGCTCTGCTGCACCTCTCCTCTCCTCCCTGGCCACTTTTATTGTCCCAAGGCGTATATCTGCTTTATCCAGCTTCCCAGTCTTCACCTTTTCTGAGTCTTGTGAGGTAGCATACATCCTGTTTTTTTTTTTCCTTTCTTGATCAGAGATGCCACGGTTTCAACTAGGATGCATAACTGTAGCCTCCTGCCCCACCAGTACAGAACTATGGTGGCTGGGTACACCAGCTTCCATGACACCTCTTTTGGAACTCTGACCTCAAGGAGTTCCAGATAACTTCTGTACGTCTCACGAGAGTAATTGTAACCTGTGGTGATCCAGCTGTCCTCAGTTCAATTACCTTCTTCATCAGCTGCATTTTAGTTTTGTGGCTGTGTTGTTTTATTAGAATATGCCTAGGATGCATGGTGCATTGCATAGAGGGGATACACCCAACCAGCTAAATAACCCAACTTCTGTTAGTGGCCCTGGCTATAGAGTCTGAAAGAGCTGACAGGAAGGGTCAGGAATGTTAAACCTGACTCTTCCAGTAAACAAATGCCAGTCAGTAAATAAACAAGATTTTCCCTGCTTGCCTGTCCTTGGGGTAAGAGAAAATGTGCATGTGTTGGGGGGGGGGTACATCTCCTCTTTGTGTCCCATTTACAGACTGGAGACCAACCAGGGGTGAAAAAAACACTCCTTTAGCTGAAGGAAGACAGAGGTGTGTGGGTTGTTCCCTTGCAAAGGTAAGTGCCTCCATACTGTGTCCAGGGCATACTTCTATCCAAAAATGCTTTCAAAGCCATGCACAGGGAGCACCTACTTTATAAAAAGCAAGAATTGCTTGATTGATGGTTGCCTTTAAGGTGGTCACATCACAATCAGCTGTTGCCTCATATAAGAAATTAATGGACATAGGCACTCACCCCACATAGGGAGCATGCAGTAGGCATGCATGTGGCAACAACACAGTCTACGACAAAAAATCATAAGACTATGCGCCTAGGACACTACTGCAGCTGACCCATCAATCATCTTTCCACTCTTTGTGCCCTGTCCAAAGACATGCGTAGATTTTGTAAGTGGCTATGGATTCTGCAAAGCTTCCTAACTACAAATATAAGAGCATCTCTAGAACAAACTTCAAATTAACAAATGCAACACACTTTCTCCCTTTAAAAAGAAGTTGGACAACTGTCTGGGTGCCCCCAAATTCACTCGTGGTTGGCCTTTTGCTCCTTGGAAAAGGAGGTAAAATATATGTGGGTACTGGCAAAGTATAAATGTCCACAGTGCAGATTTACCCTGTATTTTTTTGTGATTCTGAGATTCTACCTTCCACTTCCTTGAGCAGTCCGATAAGATGGAGGTCTGCTCTCTGACAACAACCATCTTGTGTAGCTTGAACTATGCAGTTTCACTAGCTTGTTGTATCAGCTGCTGCAGTATACTACCCCCTTCCCTGATCCTCACTGTATTTAAATTTAAGAGCCAACTCACCCAATATTCAAGCCATCCCTCAAGTCTGTGAGGTTATTTGTTCATCTTAACATCATCAGTATCTGGTGTGTTTTATCTCTTTGTTTACTTGTACGCTTTCCCCAGTGGTACAGGGCAAAAAAAAAACACTTTTTTGTACTGCCTGTGAATTATGAGTCTCCCATCTCTGTTTAAGGAGGTTACTGATAAGACAACCATGTTTGCTGGGCTCACCCAGCTCAGGAGCAACATTCTTCTCCACTTTAAGATCCAAATCCTCTTTGGCCAGGCCTCCAAAGATGGATGATCACTTAAAGAGGAAACAGACCTAACCATAGTGAAATACCTTTGTACTTTCATTCACCTACCCCTTCCTCCACTTATAGACCCAGCTATCTCCAAAAGAAGAACTTCCCTTACCATCTGTTGAAGGCTCAGAAGTATCACATGGTCAGCCCCTCTTTGTTATGGGTTATGCCTCCAAAGAGAAGTAGTCCACCAAGCTGTCATGAAAGAAGAGTCTTCCTCAGTAACTCCCTCCACTCTGAGTCTGAAGAGACATTATTTTCACTCCTCTTTACCAGTAAGTATTTAGCAAATGTGGTTACTGCACTCTTCTGAAGCACTTTTGACTATGGTGTGTGACTGCTTTCCAGCTTAAACTCATATGGAGCCAGCTGGTTCATGCCATGGTTATCTGGTCCATGTAATAAACCAACTGGTCCCCTCCAGGAAGGGTCTTCACTGAAGAACCAAGCAGGCTGAGTGGAACTCTGTGGGCAGTTCCAGCTTATTCTAAGCATGGTAAAGGTTTTTATTCTCATGTCTTCATTGCTAAAGGATTATAAAGGATACAGATTGTTTTCCTTCAATTTTTGACTTCAATGACATTAACTAGCACAGCCATTGGATCTGATTCTGGATGATGACTCAAGGTGTTACAGAAAAGTTCATAGTATAATACTAAGCTGTTAATGCAGAGGACCACAGTATCCCAGATTGTAGATATCCATTGACTTGACTAATTTATACCTAGTTTTAAACCATTTCAATGATGGCTTGAAGGGCCAGACCTGGGATACATTTCTAAGTGCCCACCCATTCATCTAGACTACTCTTAGAGGGTCAGGGAGCTACTTTGCTTTATATCCGAAGGAAGGCAATTCTATAAAAAAGGAATTACCTATGATATATATCTGTCTTGATAGCAGGTCCTATTTATATTTCTGTGGAAGTTAAGCTCTCTTGAGCAGATGTTTAGAATTTTATTAGTTTTGCTCTTTTTTAATTTCTCCAAGTCTTTTGGGTTTCTAATACCATGATGGGAATGGACCCCATTCCTAAGTCCAAGTACAATTAAAGTTCATGAAATTAGTATTGTTTCAATCTTTGATGTCAGCCAAAAGTGCTCTTCGCAGCACCCTTAATGTGCCCAGTAATGACTCCTACAATTCGTATGGAGTTGCATGTATTGGTAGCATATCTAAATACGATTGTAAATTCTTTTTTTATAAGACCCATTGCTCCTACTTGTATTGGAACTGTCTGGGTATCTTTCTTCCACATTGCTCTCGTTTCTGCCTGCAGATCGTGATATTAATGACTTTGTGACTCTCTGTACGCAAGACACTGTTGTCACTGGGTGTGGTGATTTCAATGATCAATGCTACTCTTGTATTCTTTTCTTGGACCACTATATCCAGTTTTCTAGCATCTCTCCTTTGAACTGTTGGCAATGAATGATCCCATGTGATATAGACTTCTTCATTTTCTATTATGCTTTGTGGCTCATGTTTCCAGTGTTTTTCAGCCACTTCATTTCCATAATGTTTGCACAATCACCAGTGCAACAGTCTTGCCACATTATTATGCCTTCCAGTATACAGTCCTTCTGTCATTAGTATATCTCAACCAGCAATGAGGTGTGCAATAGTTTCCAATTCGGTTTTACAAAACCTACAATGTGAAGTTGTTCAATCTCACCGTTCATTCTTTACTGATGGGTTTGGAGCTGATCTCTCGGCTCCAATATGACCAATTGCAAGGCTCAAGGTCGTAAAATAGCTCGAGGACAAGTACATATCCCATGATGCACCTGGAATTACCTCACCTCTAGTTTGCTGCTGCAACGGATAGGAAGTTCTGATTTAGATCGGGCCAGTAAAACTGTTTGCTTGTTTGTTTGTCTTTCGGCTTTTTCCGGTAAGGGGTCACCACAGCGGAACTCCAGTCCGCTAATGATTGGCAGTAGATTTTTACAAAATGCCGAGATGCCAGCTCGACGCCCAACCTTCAACGAAGGCACACCCGTCTACGCACGCATGTCTTTTAAATGCTACCCAACCGCGGGGAGGACATATGCTGACTCCACACAGAAGGCACTCCCAAGCCAAGCCGAGAATTGAATGGGAGAACCTCTTGCTGTGAGGTAACAACGCTACCGCCGTACCACCACAACTATCTAGAGATTGGGCCAGTAAAACTAAATTTTCATTATTATTCAACGTTTTTTTATAGTTTTTTGATAGCTAGCTTTAGGTATCTTAGTAAAATTTTAGAAAGCTCTTATAGCTTTTGGTGTGTTTACACTTATATCCCTTCCCATTGTGTGCTTTAAAAACTTTTTCTAGTTGGCCTTGTTTGGCCTAGTCTAAAATCTCCTGATATCATAGTGTGTTTTATTAGTGACCTTTTGTCACAAGTTTTCCTATTTCTAATTAGTTATCGTATTACTGTGTGTGTGTTAGCCTACAACTTTTAGATAAGGCTTGGTAGTTTATTACTGTTGAAGTTTGCTGAACAGTTTATTGTTATAGATTACATAAGGCTTGTTGTATTCCTTAGCAGCTGTCTTATTTTTTTTTTGCATAGCCTGCTTGAATTCTTGTTGTGTGCTTAGACAGACTTTTTCTGTCAGCTGCATTTACATTATATATTCGTGTGTGTGTGTGTGTGTGAGATTTAACCTGCTTTATTTAGGCGTGTTTGAATATTACTGTTGAGTTTTTCTGTGGTAACAGTAATTTTTCCTGCATTATTATGGCTGACCAAGACAAACACCCCAAGTCTGAGTTTAAGAAATGCCCTAAGTGTGGCCAAAAGATGTCTGTAACAGCCACATAAACTGTGTTTACTGTTTAGGAGCTCTGCATTTGCAAGACAGTTGTGCCATTTGTCATTCCTTCTCCTCAAGGGTCCTTCAGGAAAGCAAGAGAACTTATAGACAGAGGCTTGTTGAAGCCCTCGTTTCAAGAAGCTTTGAGTAACCAAGATGGATCCAGCAAGTCCTCAGTCTTCTAAGACTTCAAACTCGAAGAAATGTAAAAAGTCATCGACTTCGGCTCCACTGCCATCGGAACCAACAGTCTTTTCCTTTCGGAGCCGGTCCCCAGTATTGGAACCGGTGTCTGAAGCGCCTAAGTGTCCATTACTTCAGTCGGTACCACCTTTGGTATGCTCCTCTCGATCCTCTATCAGCCTGTCAGATATGGACATGGATCGTGTGGTGCAGAAGCATTTATTGGCACCGGCCTTGGCAAAAATGTTGTCGGCTTTGACCCAAATGGCTTCAGAGCCGAAGGCCCTTGCACCGACTCAAACTATTCCTCCTCTGAGCCATGCTGGTCCTTCGGAGCCGGAGGAGGCAGACCTGATGTTAGTGGAACCCTCGGAGCCGATGCCTGCTCCAGTGTCTTCGGCTTTGTGCACTCTGACATCCTCAGCGCTGTTTGAGGACTCTAGGAGACGACATTCTTTGGTCGGGTCCTGGGAGGACAGTCGGACCGACTTGTCGGTTCCAACTCTGCCTCTCGGGGCCTCGGCTTGGATGAGCTCGGCTCCTACCTTGGGCTCGGAGCCCACTATTCTGGTGCCGGGGGTTTCAAATGTTTTTTTTGGATCCATCGGGTCCCCCGCTTCGGAGCAGGGGTGCTTTCAATGCCATGAGGACAGTTATGTCTCCTTAGGATATCCTTGACCTCAGGTCTGCCTTCCTCCTCCCCTAAAGTGCCTGTGTCTGCTTCTGCCTCACACATCATAACTAAGTGTAGAGATCCAGAGCCTCAGGAAGCCCCATTGGATGACCCCTGCTCTTCCGAGACCTCATCAGAAGCTCCCACTGATGAGGTTCCCAGGAAGAGATTGTGTAAGAGGAAACGTCTAGATTCTCCACAGGAATCTCTGACATAAGATACTAACTTAGATGAGTTAGAAGTGTCCCCCTCTGAGGATATCTCATTTGCTGAGATACTTGAAATCCTTAGGCAGAGGGGTGACTGGCAGTCCAAAAACCCTACTGAGGATGAGTCAGTTCTTCTGAAGGCTTTTGGGTCTCAGACCTCCACCTCTTGCGTGTCTCTGCCCTTCGATGAGTTGATGCAGCTGGTCTCACGAAGGGCGTGGGAGTCTGTGGATACTAGGGGAGCCTGTCTCTAGGAGGCCTAATAAATTCATTTCTGCCCCCCTTGACAAAACATTTTTGACAAAAGGTGTTCCGGTTGATGCCATGGTGGTGGCGGCAGCAGCCACCAAAAAGGAAATGTCTGAGACTTCCTTGTCTATCCATCCTCCTAACAGAGACTCCAGGATTATGGATAGATATGGGAAGCGCATGTTTAGTTCAGCGACCTTTGCTCTTCGTTCGCTTAACTATTTAACCCATTTTACCAGGTTACAAAGAGATCTCCTTAAGGAGCTAGGAGATACTCTTCAGGGTACAGTAGCTGCAGGAGCTTCCGACAGAGTTACCACCCAGCTTGCTACCCTCAATTCTATAGTCAACTTATCCATGCTCCTCATCTCTTATGCAGCTGATATAACGAGTAGGGCAGCGGATACAGGAGTTTCTCTTAGAAGACATTCTTGGATGCACTTGTGTTCCTTCGCAGAGCCCTTCAAGTCATCCTTCGTGAACACTCCCCTTGATGGCTCATCCCTTTTCGGGCCTAAAATGAAGGAAACCTTAACCAGGTATGAACAGGACAGAAAGACTCTGCCGTCGGGCTCTGTTTTTTCACCCCTACCCAGCCCTACCCTAAAGGTCAAAGGGGAGGAAAAATGTGGTTCCGAAAAGCCCAAGGAGCCTTTCAGGACACACGTGGTGAACCCCCCCTCCAGAGGCAGAGGAGGGGGCAATAATGGAAGACACCACCCAGAGATCACCTCTCTGTGAAGCCCTACCAGCGGTCCTGAGAGGAGGCCCGACTGTCCTGCTCTGGAGGCAGTCGTGGGTCACTTATCTTTGTATCCAGATGCCTGGCTCAAAATAACAAAAGACAGCTGGGTACAAAGTATCATTTCCAGGGGATACTTCATTCCATTCGCCACACCCCCTCCAATCATAAGAAAAATCCAAGACATTCCAACCAGTTACAGGGAACAGGCAACAATAGAGGTTCAAACATTGCTAAGAAAGAGTCATCCAACCAGTCCCAGCAGACCAGACAGGATCCAGAACTTACTCAAGATTCATTTTGGTTCCAAAGAAGGCAGGGGACTGGGGACCCATATTGGACCTCAGCAGACTGAACCAATACGTAAAGAAAGAGAAGTTTTGGATGGTCATGCATCAGTCTATACTTCCCCTTTTAGGGAAAGACCATTGGATGTGCTCGATAGATCTCAAGGATGCGTACTAAGATCTCAAGGATGCGTACTACCACATAAAAATGGCCAGACCATCTAGGGATCACCTGCGCTTCCGGCTAGGAGCCAATCATTACCAGTTTCAAACCAAATGCATGTCAGTGGTCACGGCTCACCTGAGGCATCTAGGATTCCAGGTGTTTCCATACCTAGACAACTGGCTCCTTACTGCCACCACCAGGCATCAACTCATTCAGGCCAGGGAGTCCACTCTGTCACTCTGCAATCATTTGGGCATTACAATCAACTCAGAAAAATCTGCCTTGTCGCCATCGCAGCGTATCATTTTTATCGGGGCAGAGTTGGACACCACCACCACACTAAGGCTTCCAATAGAAAGAGTCTTTCTTCTTCGTCAGCATCTCAGCCTTCTGATATCAAAAGACAGAACCAGCATCAGAAGTTCTGAAATTATTAGGTATGATAGCAGCAGCAGTTCTAGCCATACCACTAGCTCATATGCACATGCGGATACTACAATGGCTGTTGTTCACTCAATAGTCTTACCAAGAGCTTCCCATGTCTCACACTATAATGATCACAAATTCCTGCAAAAAGGACCTTCAGTGGTGGTTGACCTCACTTCATGTCACGATAGGATGCCCATTTGTGCTACCCCCTCCAGTAGCCACAGTGACCATGGACGCTTCCCTGATAGGGTGGGGGCATTTTCAGGGAAAGACATCCCGAGGCACATGGACCGATCAAGAGACACATCTGCATATCAGTGACCTGGAGATGAGAGCGGTACTTCTGGCATTGTAGTACTTTCAGGACTTTCTTCCTCTGGGTACGATTGTGATTCAGACAGGCAACATGTCGGTGGTCTGGTATTTGAAAAAGCAAGGAGGAACCAGGTCTTACCCCCTTTGTCGAGAGGCCCTCAGAGTATGGCAGTGGGCTGCTTCCACCCAAGGCTTTCTGTTGGCAACGCACATCCTGGGGAAATCCAATGTGATAGCAGACAAGCTCAGCAGGGCCATTTTGTTGCCCCATGAGTGGTCCCTCAAGAAAGAAATAGCGGACAGGATATTCCGCAGGTGGGGCCAGCCTTGCTGTGACCTTTTTGCCAGTCACATGAACATGAAATGCAGAAGCTACTTTGCCCTGATTTCCCCCTCCAAGAGAAGCACCAAGGGACACACTCGTACACAACTGGCCTCTGGGTCTCCTCTATGCATTTCCACCAATCCCGCTGATACCCAAGGTTCTACAGAAAGGAAAAACCCTGGGAAGGACCATCATTCTGATAGCCCCCCATTGGCCTCATCAGATTTGGTTCCCCTTCCTTTGACTTCATCTTTTGGAGGATCATTGGATTCTGGACCCAGTTCCAGACCTTCTGACGCACTCGTGGGAACTCCATCCCTCTCTGCAGTCCCTGAAGCTGACAGCTTGGCTGCTGCAGTTCCCATCATAGCCAGGTTCCATAATCTCTCCAATGAGACAAAACAGATCCTTTTGTCTTCTCATAAATCTTCTACTAGGAAGCTATATCTTAGCAAATGGAAAAAAATTTCTATATGGGCCTCTAAAAATAATATTGATCCTTACCAAGCCTCTATGGCCTCCATCTTAGAGTTTTTGACTATGATATTTAACAAAGGAGCTGCAGCATCAACAGTTTGGGTTCAATTGGCTGCTATTTCTAATTTTCACCTTGGATTTGAAGGGTTAAATATCATGACTCACAAGTTATCCAAAGCCTTTCTCAAAGGGACCTTTCATATTAGACCATCTGTGAAATCTCCCTATTCTCCATGGAATCTAAATTTTATGCTTTCCCAGATAATTCTTCCGCCATTTGAACCAGCTTCCTCTTGTGACCATACCTCCCAACTGTACTGAATTACTCAGTTTTTACCGAGTTTTGGGGTCTAAATAATGGGGTGCCATGATTCCCGAGTGGCACCCATTCATTTCTGACTTTTTTTCCAGCATTATTTTATTTTTAATTTGTTTCCTGTTTTTGAGCTGACGTCATCACATGCGCGGTGACGTCAGCACCATCGGGGCTACCAACTTGTCGGAATTGAGCTCAGTGCACACATTTCTGGCTCACTTTGAATGGATGTACACGGGAAGCAGTTCATTTTATCCAAATGGATTTTGCTTATCTGGGCTTATTCAAATTAATTCTGTTGCGGGAAGCAATTTCTTTTTATTCAAATGGATTCATTCTGCTTATCTTTGGCTGCACTTGCGATGAGTGGGAAGTCCAGGGTGAAACGAATGGACTCTGGCTGGCTGAAGAGAAGTATGAACAGTTTTATTTAGTTTTTAGTCTAACAAGCGCTTTTATTCAAATAGATTCTGCTTATCCTTGGCTGCACTTGCGACGAGCGGGAAGTCCAGGATGAAACTAACTGACTCTGGCGGGCTGAAGAGATGTAGGAACAGTTTTATTTAGTTTTTAGTCTAACGAATGGCTGAAGAACTGTATGCGTGTGTGTGTGTGTGTGTGTGTGTGGTTAGGGGTGCTCTTGCATGTGTGTGTGTGTGTGTAATCAGTGGTTCAACTGGTAGAACTTTCACTTATGATACGTGCTGGAAGATCAGAATACTGTATTCATGTTTTTGTACTGTCACAGCAGAGCAGTGCAAGGATTGCTACAATCCTGAGGAAATGTTACATTTTGTTTCCTTCTATCTGAACTGGTTGATAGCTCAGCGGAAGGTAACAGATCATATGTATAAGTGTACATAATTGTATGTAGATTTATAAAATTATATTTACCAATGCATTTATATACTTTGTTTTTATCTCACCATCTACTTGTTTTGTCATATCCAAAATCTGATCACATTAATAGCTCTATATCCCATTTTTTCTAGAGGTACTCAGGCTCAAACGTGTTATAAAAGTTTAATAATGCTTACACTAAGCTTAATCTGAAGATGCAGAGAACAAAATTAGGGGCAACAGGGTACTCCAGAAAACAGAAATGGAGCAAACTGTGAGGAACAAAAGTAGAGAGAGTAAAAGTAGAAGAGCATTTGTAACCAGCGCTCAGCAGCAGACTACGGCTACCACATTCAACTTTATGCTAATCTAAAAGTTGACACAATGGGCGTGCCTTCTTTGAAGGTGGAACGTTGAGCTGGCACCTCGGCGTTCGTAAAAATCTACTGTCAATCATTAGCGGACCGGAGTTCCGCTGTGGTGACCCCTAACCGGGAAAAATCTGAAAGACAAACAACAACAACTACTGGCTTGTTTCATGAAATGTCTTTTCTCTTTGATATCTTTTGGTCCAGCCTATTATCTATTGCCTTTGTCACTTCATATTAGTAAACAAAGGTATTACCCCAGGTTGCTGGTTGCATTTAAACTAGAATAAATTGAATCTGATGCTAGCTAATGGTGTTTTTGTAATGAATTAATGATGATAATTTAGGCACCAGGAATATATCAGGCACACAGAAAAAAATAATCTAATTATCAGCTAGCTGATGTTTACTTGCCCTGTTTTTGTCACTGTCATTCTCCCCTACAGCTTTTCATGATGTCAGCAGTTGATATCTTCAGTCAGACATATGCTAGAAGTCTTACAGATAAGCTCAATATTAAAGTCAGAGTGTTTTCTTGTTTGCCACAAAAGAATACTTTTTTCAATGAAATAATGCTCTGGAGTGTGATCTGATCTCTGACATGCATGTTCCGTTATTTTAGATTGCTACTGTTTGTATTTGTGTTAGTCTCTCAGTCTGTGCTTCTGTATTTGTGTATTTGTGTGTGTGTGTGTGTGTGTGTGTGTGTGTGTGTGTGTGTGTGTGTAGACTTTTATGATGGAAATGTTCTGAACTGGGCAGTTTTGTCATTATTGGTTCATGCGTTTTGTTTCATTGCCTACTGGAAAAATGTTCAAACAATATGTGCTGTATTATGCAAGGAATATAATTTAACAAAGTCAGGGAGGTGCATCAAAGAACACATGTATTTTTCTTGTTTTGTGTGCAAGGGGCCTATTATTTGAAAACATCCCAAAGGCAATCTTTATCTACCACTGGTCACTGTGGCCAGATGCATTTAATTTGGATGTGGTGTGGGTTTCAGTGCGTTTCAATGAATGAGAGACGTTTTGATGCCAAGTCTGTTTTCATTGCGAGACAGTATTGTTTTCTTTAGCAGATGTCTTAGTGTTTGTGCATTGTGCTATAAAATGTAAAAATCAAATCCAAATAATCATTGTAGAAGTAATTTAAGCAGTATGCACATTAGTGTGTATGGTAAATGGGGCGAAATAGCCAGGTAATGGGACATTGGAATGGCTGCAGGGGGACTCTGGTGCCATATTTTGGTTGTCTGTTCTTTAGTTTGCGTTTGAAAGTTGGTATCCTACAATTCCATTGGAGTGGGTGGGGTTATGTGATTAAGTATGTAAATGTTATGTTAATCAGCATACAGATTTGTACCTATTTTTCATGGGCCTTGTCCAGATTTTTGATGTTTCCAGGTTGAGAGGTATGCTTGTGACCTCAAATTTTTGTCATGGAAAACCATCTTTCTGGTAGCTATTACTTCTGATCGTAGTGTGTCAGAGCTTCAGGCTTTATCCATCAAGCCTCCATATTTGATATTCCATGCTGACAGAGTCTCACTTAGAACAAACCCCTCATTTTTGCTCAAAGTTTGCACGGAAACCAGTCTCAACCAGATTATTGATTTTCCAGTCTTCTTCCCCAATCATTCAAACAATTTAGAGTATATGCTGCACAAACTTGATGTTCACAGACAGCTCAGATTTTATTTGGATAGAACAAAAGAATTCAGAAAATCAGGCCAGCTTTTTGTTTCATTCTCGGACTCCAGGAATGCTAGACCAGTGGCTAAAACAACTCTGTTTAAATGGTTATCTGATTGCATCACCTTTGCCTATTCAGCTGCCAATATGCCTTACCAGAGCAGTTTCTACATCATCTGCTTTTCTGCCAGACTTCCCATTGATAACATTTGTGCAGCAGCCACTTGGTCAAAACCTCATACCTTTATCACTCATTACAAAGTTAACAAGGCCTCCAGGGACAGGACCTCCTTTGGATCCATGATCCTGAGAAATATACTCCTATGAGTCACCCAAGGTTGGTGCTTGGGATGCTACCCATCAGTAAAGAATGAACGGCGAGATTGAACAACTTCACATAAAGGATAACATTCCATGCAAGTTGTTCATCTCGCCTTCATTATTACATCCCTCCCTCCTACCCCCTCCTGGGCTGATAGAGGACCGAGATGCTGGATCCATTCTGGTTACTCAATCCTTCTATACCTTTCTCTTGGGAGTGAAAGTTTGACATATAGTATTATTATACGCAGCAAACAATATCTGAGGTAATTCCAGGTGCATTATGGGATAGGGACTTGACCTCGAGCTATTTGAAGACCTCGTGTTTTGCAATTGGCCGTATCAGAGCCATGGGATCAGCTCCGAACCCATCAGTAAAGAATGAAGGCGAGATGAACAACTCACATGGAATGTTATGGTAAGTACCTAACTTCTTTTTTGTCTGTTTCTCCTACATGTTCAGTGGACTTTATAAACCAACGTGTATGCAGCCCACTATCTTGGGCCACCAATATTAACCTTTCATCTCTTGGTTTGAATTCGCCTCTCCTTAACCATTCCTGTGTTTGCTCCTGATCAACATGAGGTTCTTCCAGAAATTTTCTATACTTGCAACTATATTTATGCTGCTTCCACATTTCTTGCCTTCTCATCCGATTCTTCACCTTATATTCTTTCTTTGTTTTTTGGCACTTTCAGTTGCTGCCTGATTTTTATCTACTTCTGGTTTGATTTCCTTTCCTGCTTGATGCCGATATGCTTCTGCTAGATTGAGCAGAGAAGTCATCTTAGATTTATTCTCGTCATGTTTCAAAACTTTCACTGCATTTGGGTCTTGTGAGGTTAGCAGATGTGTGGAGTCCCACGACTGCTGATTTATACATATAATCAATTTCAAGGAGGGCCATCCCTCCTTCAGAACAGGGAATATATAATCTTGGCATGCACTGATTTTAATAAATCATTTGGTGAGCATGAAGCACCCTTCTTGTTTTCCTATCTAATCTGTCCAACACGTTTTGGGGCCAGTCAGTCACTCCAAAACTGTAAGGACAGGAAGAGCAAATTGGTTTATAGCTTGGATTTTTTTCCTAGATGTCAGTGCTGTTTTCAGGATTAAGTCTTCTGAAGTATTCCTTACTAAGTTTTATTCACATTTGTTTGTTTTATTGTTGATCCTTCATAGCTTTCCAAATATTTATACACACTTTATTGCTCAAGTTCTTTCATATCACATTCTTGTTCCAAACTAATGTTTTCCTGGTGTTGCAGTTTTCCTACTTTAAAGGTTGCTTTTGCACATTCATCAACACCAAATGACATTCTTATATCATCTGAAAAAGTTTTGACAACTTGCAGTTGTGCTTTTCAGTTCCTCATCTGATGAGCTGTACAGTTTTAAATCATCGATAAAGAGGAGGTGAGAAGTCTCTACACTTTGTTGTTTTCTAGGAGCCAGATTATAGCCATGGCCTAAGCTGTTAAATAGACAGCTTAATGGGTTTAAGGGCAAGGCAGAACAGCAGAGGTGACAGAGTGTCACCCTGGAAAATCCCCCTTTGAATTTTTATACCTGGGATAATCATGTGTCCTTTATCATGGTTTAATTGCAAAGTAGTCTGCCACTGTTTCATGGTCGCCATAATGTAGTTGATTAGTGTAGGGTGTTTCTTAGACATTTTTAAGCACTCCTTTATACATGAATATGGGATACTATCAAATGCTTTTTTGTAGTCAATCCATGCCATACTTGGATGCTTCCCCTTTTTACAGTTCTCCACTCTGATTTTATTTAACAACGAATGATCCTTTGTTCCATATGACTTTCTTTTATTGCCCTTTTGTTCTACTGCCATAATTGAGGTTTCTTCTAAGTGACTATAAACTCTGTCATCAATTCCTGTATATAGTTTATACGTCGTCGAAAGGCAAGTTATTGGCCTATAATTTTTAGGGTAGCTTGCAGGTTCACTCTTAAGTAGGAGCATAGTTTTTCCTGTTGATAACCAGGTTGGTGTCTGTTCGGGTTGTGCGTATAAATAGTTCTTACTCATGGCTAAATCTTTGTGCAAAGATGTTAATGATTTCAACCAAAAGTCAGGTACTGCATCTGGACCACTTTGTTTCAATTTCTCTGGCTGTTACTTTATCCCATTTCATATACTGTACTTTTAAACCTCTTGTTCTTTCTTTCACTTCTCCTATCCATTTAGCATCTTTGTTATGTTCCACAGGATCTTCATAGATACTTCTCCAGAATGTATGTATTTCTTCTTTTTTCGGTGGTCTTTCAATTCCTTTTACCTTATTTCCCAATTCTCTATAAAACTTTTTTGGGTTCTCAATAAATTGCTTATTTTGCACTTTTCCTTTATATTTATCGTCATATCTTCTAAGATGTTCTTCATGTTTCACTGTTGCAGTCATTACATTTGGGTAATCTGCTGGCAGGTTGCCCTCAGTCAGCCTGATTGACAAAGTCTTGGGTCCTGCGTTGGTTGCTGTCCCTTCTTCCATGACGTCAGGTAATCAGGAGTATAAAACATGCGGCTGATGGCATTACATCAGTCTTTCTTGCCATGTGGTTCCCGAAGCAGAAGCAGTTTGCAAGTGCTGGTCGGCCAACAACTGAAATTTTCGTCTTCAAGTTTCAGAACCGAAGTCTTCAACTTAAAGCGAAGTACCCCGTTGGGGAAACATTTTCTTGCTCCTTACTGATGTTAGGAAAATAAAGATTTACAGGATTTAATGCATTCTGCTGAACAAGATGGAAAACATACTTTGCAATGTAGTTTTGATTCTTTAGAGGCCTCTTGCAGGGCTGCTGTTACTGGGTCTGTGCTTAGAAGGCATGCTTGGCTTAAGGAGCAATCTTTGCCTGAACATGTTAAAGCTAAATTGTTGGATGCTCCTTTAAATCAGGACCACCTGTTTTGCAATAAGGCTGAAGAAGTTCTTAAAAAGATGGAAAATAAAGCTAAATCTATGCAAACTGTTAAAGACTTTTTACAAGTGCAACCTCCAAGATTTAGTAGGCACTGGCCTACTAAGAATTGGTCCTTTCTAGTCCCTTCCAGGTCCTCTCAAGCCAAACCCAGACACAGCAAAAACCTCAGGTTTCAGTCCCAGGGGACTCAGAACTAAGAAGTGGGGGGCCTGCACTTCCAAATCTGGAAATAATAAGGCACCCCCCCCCATGGTAAACAGTCTCAATGACTTCCTTTTAAAATTCCCAAGCACTTATCTTTTGACCACCCCTTTGGGGGGAAAGATTGCTCTTCATGCAAAGAACTGGGAACTCATAACCCAGGACAAATGGATTTTAAATATAGTGTCCCAGGGATACAGATTTCATTTCCACACGTTGCCAACACTAAAAGTGTGGCCAGACCTGCCCCCAAATCAGTGGGCAGAGGCTCAAAAACAAGTACTTTCCCTCTTAAGCATGGGGGCTGTTCAGCTGTTACCAGAAGAGGAAAAGGGACAAGGTTCTATTCTAGGCTTTTTCTGGTACCCAGAAAAGACAAGTCATGGCATCCAATCCTGGACCTGTCTACTCTAAACACCTTTCTGGAGATTCCAAAATTCAAGATGCTGACTCTTCACCAATTACTTCCTATGTTAGGCAAAGACGACTGGTTGGCAACTCTAGATTTAAAAGAAGCATACCTGCACATCCCAATCAGGGAATCTTGCAGAAGATACCTATGCTTCAAAGCAGGCTACTTGCATTATCAGTTCTCTGCACTACCCTTTGGCTTGTCTACTACGCCCAGGGTATTCGCAAATGCCTGGCTCCAGTTATTACATTTTGCAGGCAAAGAAATATTCAAATATATCCATACCTGGACGATTGTCTAATTCAGGCAGAAAACCAGGGCATACTTTCAAATCATCTGGCATTTGTAAAAAGGGTTCTAACTTGTCTGGCGTACACCATAAATGAAAAGAAATCACAGATGGTACCCTGTCAACAGATTACATTCCTGGGTGCAAGCTTGAATACAACTGCCCAGATGGCTTTCCTCACACCAGAAAAGCAAATTCATTTGGTAACTTACTTCAAACAAGTGGCCACAAAAACCTTGCTATCTGCAAGACAAATACTGCAAGCCTTGGGGTTCATGGCCTTCTGCATTCTTCTAATTCCATATGCAAGACTGCATATGAGGAAACTACAGTGGTATATAAAAAGTCTATGGAGTCAACATTGTCACAGCCTGGAAACAATGATTCCTATCACACCTTGCCTATGCCTGGAGTTCCTATGGTGGGCGGAGGCCTGCCACCAAAACAAGGGACTTCCATTCACACCACCCCCTGCTGCCCAAACCCTAACTACAGATGCATCAGACTATGCATGGAGGGCTCAACTGGCAGGGAAGTGCATTCAGGGCAAATGGAACCTAAGTCAAATGCACCTACATATCAATCAAAAATAAATGTTAGCTGTACAGAATGCTCTGACAGCCTTCAAGGACTACATTCTTCCAGGACAACTAATGGTAAAGACAGACAACACCACGGTTATGTGGTACATAAACAAGCAGGGGGGTACACATTCCTACCCCCTATGCAGTCTAGCCATGGCATTGTGGAACATAGCCTTGAGCTACCAAGTGCACCTACAAGCTCAATTCCTGCAAGGAAAATTGAATACACTGGCAGACAGACTAAGCAGAAACTTCATGGACCCAAATGAGTGGAAACTGGAACCATGGATTTTCAACATGTTGACAAGCGAATGGGGTAGTCCAGACATAGATCTATTTGCCTCCCCCCAGAACTACAAGTTGGACAAGTTTTGCACAAGGACTCCCCACAAACAAGCCTGGAAAGTGGATGCTCTGTCCTTCAGCTGGAAAAACCTATCAGTCTACGTCTTTCCCCCTCTGCCTCTGCTCTCTAAAGTTCTACTAAAAGTCAAACAGGACAAACCAAGGATGATTTTGATTGCTCCAGGCTGGCCGCGCCAACACTGGTACCCCCTCCTGCGCAGTGTGTCATGGTTATCTCCATGGCACCTGCCTCAGACTCCTTCCCTGCTGTCTTAGCAGGAGAACCAGATTCTGCACCCTCAGCTTCCAGCACTGAACCTTGCAGCCTGGCTAATTACTCAAACTCTCCCTTACCATCCCTCAGCAAACCTTGTGATCTATGTCATCTTAGAGGCAAGGAGGCCTAGTACTAGAAAATCTTATGCTGAAAAATAGAAAAGATTCTGTGTCTGGAACCAGTCTCAAGGGATGAGCACAGCAGCACCCAATTTACCTCAGATTTTGCAATGCTTAACTGAGATGCTTCACAAGGCCCTGTCTTTTTCCTCCGTTAAAATCCACGCCTCAGCTATTTCAGCTCATTATAACACAGAACCTCCCCTCTTTTCTCATCCTCTTGTCAAGCAGTATCTCAGAGGGGCAAAAAACTTGAGACAACCCAGGAGAGCTTCTACCCCTGCCTGGGACCTTAACTTTGTTTTGGAGAAACTCACTCTACCTCATTTTGAGCCAGCTGCTACTGCAGAGTTAAAATTTCTTTCTTGGAAAACAACCTTCCTTTTAGCAATCACTTCAGCTAGAAGGATATCTGAATTACAGGCCCTTATGGCAGTGGAGCCTTTCATCACCTTTCATGCGGGCAGGGTATCTCTCTCAGGACCAATCCATCCTTCATGCCCAAGGTGGTTTCCAGTGTGACTCTTAATCAGTCCATTCATTTTCCAACCTTCTTTCCCAATCCACAGAACAAAGGGGAACGGATTCTGCATTCCTTGGATATGCACAGACAACTTAGATTCTACTTGGACAGGACTAAATCTCGACGAAAATCTGAACAACTGCTGGTAGCATTTGCTGCAGGGGCAGAGGGGAAGGCTATTTCAAAACAAACCATTTCTAAATGGATAAGCCATTGCATTCATTTCTGCTATAAGCACCATGGAAAACCTATCTCCCAGGAGATCAGATCTCACTCCACCAGGGCTGCATCTACTTCTGCAGCCTTTCTCAGAGGTGTTCCTACCAGGGACATCCTAGAAGCTACTACCTAGAGCTTTGGACATACTTTCACCAAGCATTATCATTTACCAATTTTCTCTAAATCCAGAGCTGGCTTTGCCACTGCTGTCTTGCTCGCCCTAATGCTGTATACAATCCTCCTCCCAACCATAGCTTTGGGAATCTACCCAAATGTAATGATTGCAACAGTGAAACACGAAGAAGATAGTACAGTTGTGTACACTTACCATAAATGTAGATGTTTGAGTGTATTCATTGTTGCAGTCCTGGTTACCCTCCCTCCAGCCCCCTAGTTTTTTCTGGCTATACCTCTACTTTCATTTACTATGCTTAAAAGCCTTTTTGGTGTATTTGCTTTTTGTTGGAGGTATACTTTTCTGTATTTATGTTTATTTGCTCCCCATTAGGGGGGCATCTGACATCTGGGGCAAGAAAAACTGATGTAATGGCGTCGGCTGCATGTTTTATACCCCTGACGACCTGATGTCATGGAAGAAGGGACAGCAACTGACACAGGACCCAAGACTTTGTTAATCAGGCCGACTGAGGGCAACCTGCCAGCAGATTACCCAAATGTAATGACTGCAAACAGTGAATACACTCGAACATCTACATTTATGGTACGTGTACACAACTATACTTTTTTCCATTTGTGCTGAAATTTTTAGTTTGTTATTCACAATAGTGCATGATAGATCCTCCTCCTTTCATAGTATTTTTGTTGATCTGTTCCCTCTTCTGTAGTCTTCTAACAGTGACACTTCTTGTCTTAACTGCTTTATAGTTTTCTCTGTTTGATATTTCCATGATGGTATTCGATTTCTCCCCTTCCTTTCCCTCACTACCCTGTGATCTTGTGGTAGAACTTTATCGGTTATTATTTTAGCTACACAGTAATATATCCTATTTACTTCTGTTACATCGCATGGATCTCTATGAATGGTCCTAATTACTCTGTTCATTTGTCTTATCAGACTTTTGACTTTTGGGGTTTTATTAACCTTCTACAGTCTATTTCTTTTATTGATCTTGATATGTCTATGTCTATTAAATCAAGCAACTCTTCTCTTAGCTCATTTTCTTCCAAACTGAGGGCACATTTGTTGTTTTCCAATTCCTGTGGGCATTCTATAGACGATTCTATAGTATCTTCCTGTGGCACATTCTCTTCAATTTCATCTTATGCCATCCATTGCTCTATCATATTGGAACTCACTGGGCCTATCACTCCTCAATATTGACTGCATCAGAGTTGCCACAATTTCCTGTTCCTTATTTTGTTATCCAGCTTCAAATGAACGTTTATACTGGTTTCCTGTGGAGGGCTTCAAATTATCTTCATATGGCACCTGACCAGTTGCTTCCTGTTCCACTGGTTTCCCCTTAATTTGGATATCCATTACTCTATCCAGTGGTCTTGCTTTCTGAATTAGATTTTCTACACTAAATCCTTCACTTTGCAGGTACTCCATAACCTTAGTTTCTATTTCTTTAATTTCTCCATTACCAATCTCATTTTCTACTTTTCCTCTTTGTCTTCTTATTTTTTGTATTGTAAAGTTTTCCATGCCTAGATTCCTTTGCCTGTATTTCTCTTCAAATATCTTTGGTGCTGCTCTTTTTGTATTGGTTAGTTTTGCTTTCGCCTTTCCATAAATATTACACCTTATTAATTTTTTTTCTTTCCCATGTCCATATTTCTTCTTCAAATGTTTCCTGATCTTCCTGTTTCTCCCTACTTTGGGACTCACTCCATACAGCTCATAGATTACCAGGTCTTAATGATGTAGTCCCCTTAAACCATGCCCTAAAAAAGAGGCGGGTGAAATACTGACTTGTGATTGGTTAATGATATTCTATATAATGGATCTTGCCTTTTCAACAAACTGTCTGATGAAGGGCAAAAGCCCCAAAACGCTCATCATTGTTTTGTTATTGTTTTAAGTGGAAGAATAAAAACTTTGGATTTTATGCTCAATGGTGGTTGCTGCTTTTGTTCAATCACTTCTGCATATTTTGTTTTTTGGCAAAGCAATCTTTGGTGAGGTAATTTCGGTTTCCTTCTTGGATTCCTTCAAAAACGGGGGGGGGGGGCATCCTCCTCCCTGGACCTGGCCTAGCCCCACTCTAGTAATGTTTCTGTATTTTGAGGATTCTACACTGTCATCTTTTCCAGCCCTGTCACCAGTGCGCCTACCAGGATTTGGCACTTTTTTATCCTGGGTCTTGTGCACCCAGCTATCTTTTTTAGTTTTTGACCTACTTCTGTCCATGATGTATGCTGTATAAGTGCAGTCTATATATCAGTGTCGCCTCAGTGAGATTTTTTGAAAACCGGGTCCACCTCATGAAGGTACTCATCAAGACTTGAGGATGAATTCAGTTTCAGCACTACTACTCTCCTTTGCTTGCTGACTTTTCATCTCTCCATTCGGACCCTACCTTGTTGATATGCAGGAGGTCATATAAGACTAGATACTGTGAAGATCTGTAGGACAGTCGCATCTCAAGAGTCTGTAAGAAACAGAAAATAGAAAAATGACACTTTGAGGCAGTCTGTGTAGCTCAAAGGAAGACCTACCCTTGATGGGTTTAGTGAGGAAATGCTGCAGTGTCTCAAGATAAGTCATGCTAAGACAAGAACATACCAAAGGGACCATTACTCCTCCCTTATCAGGTACATGACAGAGTATAGAGAAAGAGGATAACTTCTTTAGATCTGGAAGAAATACCCCTGGTGATTATCTGGCTAGTTAAAAGGACATCCTAACAGCAGTAGATACATTGGTAATCAAGATATAGTTCATTTTCAATTAAAGTGCCCAGGTCCCTAATGAATGGGTCATCTTACAAAGAGGCATCATCTATATGATAGGTGCATGGGTGTCCAATTTTCCATTGCTACAGGATGCTTGAATATCATCAGTGGATGTGGTGGATGCATTTTGGCATACAATTGTCTGGGGTGGATCCACATGGGACATTCTTACACTGGAGTTTGGGTGAGCATCACTTATCTTTCAGGACGTTACTATTTATACTTTGGTACCCAGAGTATTTACCAATATCTGATGTCAGTTTTCATTTATCCTCAACCTATGGGTCTGGATCCAATCCTCGGATCCACCTTGGCCATTACACCTGCTCATGGTCTCTAACAAACTCTCTAGCTCATTCTCTACCCATAATGCAGCACCCCTAGTATCCCTCAGATCTCGTGTGCCACTGTAGAAACTAGTCACAGTTGTCTTCAGCTCTCAAGCTTCGTAGTGACAGATAATCGTTTTATTTATAAATTTCTTTCTTTAAATATACACACACGTGTATATACATATATATATATATATATATATATATATATATATATAGATATCTATATAGATATCTATATATCTATGTATATATATATATATATATATATATATATAGATATCTATATATCTATGTGTATGTATATGTATATATATATATATATATGTATATATATATATATATACATATATATATATATATATATATATATATATATATATATATATATATATGGGTCTTCTTCACTTCACTGAAAGCTCATTTCACTGAAACTGTTTCTCCTGAGGACACTTGACTGAAAGCTCCCTTCACTGAAAGCTCATTTCACTGAAACTCATTTTGATGAAAGGTATATGCCCTTTTCCCCACTGTAGTGCAATCCTGGAGTTAGTTTATATAGTAAGGGGGGGGGTGTGGAGGCACAGCCCCCCACCTATTTTATACATTTTAAATCATATACATGGATACTTACAACTCCAATGAATACCTCTTTTTAGAAGACAATATATACCCTAACTATGTGGGGGGCTACGCTCCCCACACCCCAGCCTTACTATTCAGTCAATTGAGTTTTCAGTGAAGTGAGCTTTCAGTGAAGTGAAGTAGACCCTTGTATGTGTGTATGTATATATATATATATATATATATATATATATATATATATATATATATATAGTGTGTGTGTATGTATATATAGATATATATGCAGTATTAATCTCCATCCCTTCCCTTTTGTCAGTTCATTCAATTTCCTTAATTTCCTTTTCTTAGAGTAGTTTTTCTTAACTTTTCCTCTATAAAGTTCTTCTGTTTTTACGTTAGACAGTATTTACCTTTTCTTTTTTAAATTACTCTCAGCCGTTCCTCAAAAATTTGTGGTTTAACAAATCACTGGTATGATTTGTGAATTTACATTTGAATTTCTCGCAGTATGGAGTTTCTTCAGTAAGCTGCTGTTTTCTGTGGCAGACTCAAACTCCGCACTCACACACTGAAAAGTTAAATCCTTTCTAATATTTTCCTGTTACTAAGCAGTGCTATTGGTGTTTCAACCCCCAAAATTTTAATTGAGACCATTCAAAAGGTCTAAATTGTTTACTGTTTGACTAAAAAGAACAATGATTTTTTTACGTAGTCCGTGCCAGTTTTTACAAGTGCCCTGTCTGAGGTTTGTAAGGCATTCACACCAGTCAGAAACAAAGTTGTTTTTTTTTACTTCTGTCGCTGTCAGAATTTACGCTTAGTGAGACTACATGTTAACACAACAGTGCTGTGGAGCAGTGGATCCAACATAAATGGGATGACTAAGATAGGTAACCCAACATCACTGTTACTCTTACTTTTGTGGTGATCAGTGTGCATCATGCCAAAGCCATAAGCTGATAGCACAAAAGGTGGGCATAACTGTTTATTTTTCTGATAACCTAATGTGGAGTATCAGATCAGACTTTTGAATCTGATGTGTGGTCACTTGCAGAGGTATGGGGCAGCACTTGAGAGCTGTACATTTCTAGACATCAGGAGATTGAAGATTTTTGACTGTTTCCTCACAAATACAGTGGGTAATGTTTATTTACTAGCAAGACTAGCTATTATTTATATTTAGCTTTGACTAATCTAGGACAGTTTGGATGTTGTTTCTTTTAGTGTTGCTAGGAACCCATATAGCACAGAGGTGTTGTTTTTTCTCAGGGCTCAACTCCCAGTGAAAGAAGAAGTAATCAACTCCTACAGATAAGATCATCTCGGATATGGAGTCACTAGGGCCTCTATCAGATCCCTAGTCCCTCTGGGATCTGACAGGGTTGGTCACTTAGAGTGTTCCCACCTGGCTGCAAATCTTCATCGGATGCAACGCCTTTGGGTCCAACTGTCTATAACTGTTGAGGCGGACAACCTACTTCAACAAAATTTGATGCAGACTCCTTTGGATCCAATTTTTGCTGCCATTATATCCAGTTATTCCAATCATTCTCTCATCTTCCTTGGATCTAATGCGTGTCTGATGCCCATGGAGAGCTGAATGATTCTCAGTTTAGCTCCTTTGGATCCCAGCTTTGTCACTGTGAATCAGGTCTGCTGCAACTCCTTTGTGGAACTAGAGATTGGACTGAACAGATAAAGGAACTAGAGTGGGAAGTAGTGTATAAATATTTGAGAAATGGTGAACGAGTGGCAATTAAACATAAATACTTCAGAATACTAATACTGACAACTGATTGACATTTAGAAGTAAAGTCCAGGCTGTAAACCAATTTATTCTTCCTTTTTTAGCTTGTAGTTTTGGTGTTATTCACTAGTCCAAAAGGTAATGGATCACTTGTAGAAAAAAAAACTTTCCAACCCTGCCCTTTCACCAGTGGACCTAGTCTGTTAGGATGCTTTCCTCATTTGGATCCTGGGACTAGGATTTGAGGCCTGTCTGGTTGCCCTGAGACAGCTGGACTGTTTGCAGATCCAGAGCTGTCAAATTGTAGCATTTTTCTTTGGATCCAAGGCTCCCCTCGAACCCGACAGTGACACTTTCTGTTTTGTTGTAGTCGGTTATAATCTAGAGGTTACCCTTGGGCACAAACATGTCCTCATTTTGTCAGGCTTATTGCATTAAGAGACTAGGACATTTGGACACAAACCCCTAGAGTGTCTGGATTCTTACCTCACCCCATTGTTTTTCTGGCTGTTCCTCAAGAGGGAAACAAAGGGAACTTCAGCTGAAGCTTTGATTCCATGAATAAGGATTTTTTTTTCAGTTTTAATTCTCATATCCTTAAGAAAGACCCATGATGATGGTTTCCTATTGATCTAGTGAGCCCATGGCCTTGAAGGGGGGCTGTGTCTTTGTCTTCCTGCCTTGTCCCCTTTTCATATGAGGAACATCATAATGATTAACTTACCTCACAGACAAGGTACACAATCTCAAATCTCAAAATTTCTTTTTTGACTCATATTTTGATCTGTTTCTCATAAAATTTTAGTTTTTTCTGGCGGTTTACTGGCAAAGTCATTGAAGACTAAAGTCAGAAAATAGTGGCAGACATTTTGATTTTCATACATCATATTGTTATTCTGTTAGCTTTCTAAGTTTGTAAGAGCAATATTTAAAAAGTGTCCCTATTTTTGGGCCTTTGTCATTTGTCACCCCATTGTTTATGACAGATGGTTGCTAGCTAGGAGCAATCTTAGAAACGTCTCATGATACTAAATTCTTGCAGGAAGGTCTAACACAGACATATGACTGACGCCAAAGCCATGGCTTAAAACTGTATGCCAAGAAATGCATAATAATAGTAGTACCTTTTGGGAAGCTGGCCACCCAGGGAAACTTCCTCATTGATCAAACAGCCCTAAAAGCAGACACAGTAGTCAGGGATTTGGGGGCCCATGTAGATAATAACCTGGCTTTTGACCAACATGTGTCTAAGGTTTATAGGTGTTTACTAGGCTGGCGACCGCAAGGGCCTTTTTAAGTCTAGCCATGCGTCCCAAATCTCTGGCAATTCTGATACCCTTGATAAGTCTGAGCATGGGTCTGGGAGATGAACCATTTACAGGTTGTAAGAAAATCATTCTTTGTCTCTCAGCTTATAAGTATGGACATGGTCTTCAGTAAGCACAAAATTTCTAAGACTGTAAACATTAAATTTCTTTTTTCCCTTTCCTTGATGTGGCCCTATCCAGTTTTCTTGCTCTAAGAGGTTGAGAGATAAGCCGAATGATGCACTGCTCAATTCTTTCTAAGGAAAATTGGCGATGGTTGGAATGACCTATGAACCTATGTGCAAGGTGTATATAATAAAAAATAATAGTAAAATGCTCTGTAACTTCCAGGTCTTTTAAGTCTGTCATGGTTTTTTGAAGGTGTTTTGTAGTTCTGTTGTTTCCCTTTAATACACTAAGATTCCAAAACAAAAACAGTCCTTCCTTCCAGAGACTATGGTTTGGTGGGAAGGAACTTAGATTTTATTTCCTTAGTCAAGTTCCCTGATATTTTTTAGTGACAGGGACTCGCCTTTCTTCCAACATCTTATTTCAGTTTTCACTTTCTTCCTTTGATTTCCTGTGGAATACAAAGTTTCACTTGAGCAAAAGCCGGAATTCAGAGTCCCTCTATCCATCCTCCCATCCATAGGCTGGAATGATGGACTATTCAGTGGACATTAGTTCAATGCATCCACAGGCAAGAGGAACCAGACTTATCCCAGGCATCAAGAGCCCTAAGCTAGTGCGTAACAATGTACAGCCTCACCCGTCTGCCTTCCAGTGGCATCACATATTCCTGTCGTACCAAACTAACTGAGCAGATCCCTTTTATGAGTTGTATCTATATGATTATGTGATGGAAATGATTGATCACTTGACACTAGTTTGACTGTGACTTTTCTGGTATCCCATTAGTATGACAAGACCATTACCTGCTTAACACTCCCCCATGTCCTCTACAAAACTAATCAATCTATAATATTATACACTTTGAGTGCAAATTTTATTGTAAAGGCAGTCACCTATTCTGAGCCAAAATATTTAGCAACCTATTGACCGACAAATTCAGCTCTATCTTTACTCTTTCTCACTACTTCAAGCTTCCCTCAGGAAATACCTCCTACCGACTTCTACATTCAAATCCAGACCTTAAGTCACTCAACAGACATGGATCTTACCAATATTTCTAATCTAAACCTGACAGTCTGGTTTCTCTTATTCATATCAGACCTTTATCTTTCCAGTGATTCTTATCTAGGAAATTCTTCAGAAGTGAATGATGAACACTCCTTTACGGGGTAGACCAGGATCAGATAAATTCTCCTCCTTCTTCTTTGTATCCTTCTTAAAGAGGTCTCATAAAGCTCCAGTCTCAACCTAGGATTCAAAAAGACTGAGTTACATGATCGGACTACCTCTTCGGATCCAAGAAATGCAAAATACAACTATCTCGACTTTGTCTGATATGACTCCATCTATGCCGAATACATCTATTGTAGACCTTCTGCATTGATGAGCTTGCCTAGGACTCCGTTTTCACCGTGACATGATCCAGTCCAGGGTACCTTCCCCTTTTCTAGACAGACATAATTCTCCATCAATTTATTCCACTCACTTTTTTTCCCAGAAGCATATCTGAAGACGATGTGGAGAAAGTGGGGAGGAAGTTTTTTTCTCAGCCCAGAGCCAGTTTTTTTAAACTACAACTCACAGCTAGCTCTGCTTATATGTAGGATTTCAGGATTCTTCCCAAATATACATAACACTGTAAAAATTTAATTTAGTAGGTACCATTTACTGAATTTTCTAGTGTACAAATTACATTACACTATATTAAAAAATGAATGAAGAAGGTCATATTGAGAACAAGCCCTTCTTTCTTTCCAAAGATGGTGCAAGAATTTATAAATAAGAGAGAATACTTGCTCTGTTTACTGCTTGTACACAGACACTTAGATTCTTAACTTCACCATACATAAGACATTAGGAAGTCTGTTCTTCCAGTCTTTCTTTGATCTTAACAAGCTAGCAAGTATATAACAAATGTGATCCTAACCAGATGGTTTGACAGATGGCTTTTCATTTATCTGTAACAAAGGGTTTACTTTCCTTACCTAAACCATGAAAAAGTCATTTAGTTTTATATGTACGGCTACATCGTGGCCAGATCTCCATACCTTTATCATCCATTGCAGTTAAATATGAGGTTCAGGAGTAGTTAATCCTTTAGATGCAATCATACCCAGTAATATCAGCCTTTGGAGTCCAAAGGTTTAGATAGCTGGTGAATCTGACTCATAGGTTGAAGATGAATGAAAACTGACAACATCAGATATAGAAGTTATGTATTTATCATAGTGTTCCATCAGTGATCTCCATTTTCATTCATCCTCAATTCCCCTCCCTCCAACCTCATAGGTTCATAGGTTCATACTAGGCTATCTGCCCTAGGGCATTTATAAGCCTAGCCAGAGTATGTTTGGCTTTCACCACCCATTTTAAATTAATTTTACTATGCCCTTTTTCGAGGTTAGTATACTGTGCCTCTGTCTAACAGTGACACAGAAGTGATACCCGGGGTAAACCTATGATCTCCCATCCACTCATCAAGATTCCTCTTGAAGAGAGTCAATCCTTCCTTTTCTACTGTCTGACTTCTGCAGGAGAAAAAGAACTTCAAGGCCCTGCTGTTTTTGCATTGACCTCCAAATATGACATTCCCCTCTATATTTTTGTAATCTGATTGTGGAGGAATGATATTCCCTTATCTGAGATTAACTATGTCATTTATATTTACTTTGTTGATAGTTATTTCTCATCAAGCTGCAAACAAGATCTGAAGGATACTAGGGATTGTACATTATGGGTAGGGAAGGAGCACTAGAGTTTATTAGAGACCACGAGCTGATGTATTGGCCGGTTGAGGATGAATGAAAATGGACAACACAGATGGAACGTTATGGTAAGTACATAACTTCTTTATTTTGTCTATTGTGACCAAAAACATTACAGTAGTAAGACCTAGGCATCTTCCCGTATGCAGATGACTAGCAATCTATAGCCCCTTTCAGTAGACCCAACCAAGAATTGCCTGGTAGTACAGTACCTCTGCTTAGACCTAAATTCCATACTGTAAAGCTTGTTGCACAGGTTTCTAATACATTATTGTGTACCAGGGAAAGGTACTGACTTTCCCTTACATGGGAGGAGAGGAAGACAAACTGTTTCAATATTTCCAATGACTAGATAGTGAATTACTGTCAGTTGAGATTTGCTGTCATGGGAAGCTCCAATAACTTAACATACAGCTATACTTTAAGACAAATATTGTGCTGGAACCCTAGTAAATAAACCTTGTTATGTAGGCACCAGCATCCTCTTTGATTTCTACTGTACCACCGATCCCATCATTATGTTGAACCTACTGTAGCCATTTTTTATGGGTCCTAGTACCCGGTTTGTCTTACTGTAGACATTGTTAAATGGGTCACTGAATCCTGCTTTTCTTACTTTGGATACTGTTTTATCATGTTTTCTTTACTGTAGACATTTTAAATGGACCTTTCTTCTTATTTGTGGGTTCCAACTTTGTAATTGTCTTATCCTAGGTGATGTGTCTCTCAAAATCACGTTTGCCTTAACTTACATTTTTTTTATGATTGCTAACATCTATTTTGACTTTTAGTACACCTTTTCCTTACTTATGAATAGTCTTCCCCTAATGATAGACATCAGTTTCTTGCTTAAAATGATTTTAGACCTCTTTGAATGACTATGTGCCTGACAGGAAATTCCAAGATGAAAAAAAGATGACTTACAAACTTTTAGTGGAGAGTAGTTCATAAGCTTGTGAGTTGTGCTTGTAAACCTAGTCCCATAGTTTCCAGCATTGTTTCATTACTACAGTTCTTTGTCCAAGTGTCCAGACATCCTGCTTTTTGTACTGCATGTCTGCTCAACTGGATCCCATCTTCAGTGTTTTTTATTGTACATCTTGTCATGTCTGTCCTAATATAGCTTATCTTTTTGTACATCCTTCAGAATGAATCTCAGCACCCTGTTTACTTAACTGTAGACATTACATACGTACCAGTATATTGTTTCTTACTTTACTATTTATCACATGTGATTCAGTGTCCTGTTTGCCTCACTGTACATATTATTAGATGGTTTCCAGCAACCTGCTTGATCTATTGTGCACTTCGCTGGATGGGTCTCAAATCTGTATCTGCATTACTGTGTGCCATGACAAAAGAATGCAAGCAACCTTACTTGTTACAAAAGTCACACAGCACCCTTTTTCTACTATATTTGGACAGAAGAGGAAGCAATAAATGTATATGTTTCTGATATTTAAGCAGAAAGGGAAAAGAAAGTAAGAGATTGTATAGTTAAATGAGCAAGAGAGAGGGAGGAATAAAAAAGATGGAAGGATATTTGGAAAAGCATTATAAGGGAACCGTTTTCTTCACTCATAATATAAGAATGAAGAGATATGGGGACAGAGAAGGTCAGGGTCAACGAAAGTAGAGTTATATATAATTGTAGTCATAGGTAGGACAGAGGCCTAGAGAAAGTAATAGTCTTAAAGCAGAAGGATGTGGGATCAGATTAATTTGCCAAAATATACTCAGGAAACAAAAATTACTGTCCCTGTTTAAGTAGTGTGCAGGTGAATATGGTTCTAAGAGGAGAGAGAATGCAGTCCCATTTCCAGTGATGGTGGATGAACAGGGCTAACAAAAAATTTGTCAGCCTGACTTCAGGAATGCAGGAACAAGACAGATTAAAAGAATCTCCTCTGAAGAAAACTCTCCTGGAAAGTACTAAGTTCAGTGAATTACATAATCTTATGTGGCATAAATTCCTGGTATATAGAAGGGCATCATACAAACCTAATAAGGTTTTGTCAGTGTAACCAGAGATAAATTGTGCTGGAGCAGTGGATGTGACCCACCTGTGTTCCAGTGCAGATGCAATCCAGAGAACACTGAAATGGTGCAGTCTGCAGCAAGAGCTGTGTAATGCAAAACTTGAGGAACGTAACATGCATTCTTGCCTCAAGGAAAGACAGATAAGACCTGTGACTTTTTATCAATTCATAGATATAAATGAGATAGAAGAACAAACCTGAGGAAAAAGATGACAAGGTTAGGAGTTCATACCCTGAAGTTGATGTATGGAAGAACCTAGGGAGATGTGATAAAATTTTTTTCAAAGAAATGGTAAGAGGATAAAAACCCTTTTAGCAGACCTGATGAGCCAAATTTACAGTAGTTCCTGGAAGCATGTGACAGGCTTGAGGATTCAGTAACTGGATAGAAATGAAAGTAGTTTAAGTAGGATCCATGGTGTTAGAAGGAAGACATCTGTGACCCTCTAGGTATCGGTTGCTCCTAGATATTGTGTTTATATTTAAAACAACCTACCCAACCTGCATGTTGAAAATTATTCAATACTAGCAACATAATAATGTGACCATACATATTGTACCACAGTCCTAGAAATAGGTTCATATGAGATTACTAGGCTAATGACTTAAGAGCCGCCCTTAGAAGGCTAGCTAATATAACCCAATTGTATCCAATATATGGCCTCTAGGGGCATGTAGGCAATCTCTGTCTAACGTACAGAGCCATGTCCGACCCAGAATTGTTGAACATGCTCCATCTTAGCAAAATAAAAAATCTACTCAAGCTACACTCTCTAGGGATATAAACCTCAACACAACAATGAATAGAACATGCTGGAGGGATAGATTCCCTTTGCAGAGACTTCCCTTACTATGGAACAGGGTCCCGATCTACATAAGACAGAGACCCTCACTATCACTCTTCAAGAGGAACCTTGATGAGTGGATGGGTAACAGAAAGTTCACACTGGGGATCACACCAACAGCACTAATAGATAGGGGCCAAGGGTACTAGCTGCAAGTACAAGAGTCTAGGGAACTACTAAAGGTGTGGTGAATACCGCACAATGTGGCTGGGCTAATATATGCCTTCGGGCAGATAGCCCAGTACCAACCTATGAACCTGTGTATTTGTACCTTTGCATTCAGTATCTTATAGATTGCACCTGTCCTTAAGGGACATAGGCATTATCCCTTGTGTGAATTTGTGATTCCCCATCCATTGATCCATACTGCATTTGAAGAGGAACAGGTAAGGGTTTTGCTTAATGTAAATAGTAAGCCTGTTCCAAAGAAGGGGCAGTCTCTGTGACACATACCTGTCTGTCTGTCCAGCACTTTTTGTTTGAATTGCTGACTTAAGTTTAGATCCCTAGATTGGGTGACCCTCGTGCTGTTTGACTTGTGGATGTGTAGCAACTCCATTAGGACTGGACTTGTGAGGGCCTTGTAAGTCAAGCATAAGTCACTCCTTAATAGTCTGTGGGAGATAGAGTAAAAGGCATAGGGCTTTTAGTCTAGCCACATAAAACATGTTGTTTACACCCTGTGTTTTCTTTGTGATGAACCTCTGACGTCATTCCAGCTACTCGAAGTGCTTAGTCAAGTACATGCCAAATGGCACATTGTACTTGATTATTGGTCTAACGAAGGCTGAATACAGTGAGACTATAATTTCCCTGGATCTGGATACCATACCTTTACTTACAAGTTGTGCCACATAGGAGGACTTCCACACCACTGGGACACATGTCAGTTAAAATTCAGGCTACTATCTATGTACCTAGATCTCTCACCTGTAAGACTACTCTCTGAATGACTAAGAATGTGCAAATTCATATTTTGTTTGGTAACTCTGTGTCTGAATATGTGGAAATTGAAAATATCCGCAGGAATAAACAAACAAGCCAGAAGGTGAATAGCAAAAGCCAAATGTGCACCCTCTGAAGGAGCAGGGGGAAATACTACTTTGAGACACACACACACACACACACACACACACCAAGGCTGAAGTATGTATTGTGTAGACCCGGATTATAACATGCCTATTGGTTCTGATGGATAAGCACAGAAATCTTACAAAACTAAACATAGCCTCTTTCCATCTCAAGTCAAATCTCTCCAAGGTAAGGCTCATTTTAATGACAGTACTGCAAAATATATGACCCCAAAGTTTTCAAATGAAATTTCCTCCTGTCTGTCCTGATCCTCTTGCTGTCCTATATCATTTCAGTCAGTAAGACATTATTGGCATTGTACCTGACAAAAGCTGTGTTTTGACTTTATTCATTTAGTCATTTGACAGTCCATTCAGTTTTGTTTCTGTATGAACATATGCTGGTATACTGAAATCATAAATTCACTGTACAGCTCTTTGGTTCTTTCGTGAGGCCAGACATGGAATATTGTGCTTAGCGGTGGAGATCATTTAAGAAAAAATAAGCTAATCTCCTGGAGACAGTACAGAGGAGGACTGCAAAAGTGATTTAGGGAAGAGGTATCTGTCATCTGAAGAATGGCTGAGAATGTCAATTTTTGAAAAGAGAGGTGAATGCATAGTATGGGTACTCAAGATAATGACATTAAGAATAGGAAGAATTGAGGGTATAAGAAGGCATAAGGGACTGATAGAGCTACATTTAGAAGAGAGGTAGGAAACACTGCTCAGTTTAAACTTAGCAGACAGCAGGCAGAATAAAAAGTAGAGATGAAATGGGGCCAGCAACAAAGGGCTTGCTGCAGCAAATGGCAGCAAGGGTGGTGTTTTTTTTTTTTATTTATTTTTTTTTTTATTAAACAGCTTTATTAAATGTTTACATTTTAAATAATGACATAAATACACATATATTAATAGAAAAGAAAACAAACTTCTGTAACATATTTCATTATTTTGTGCATTTTTAATATATATTTTCTTTTTAACAATTATCGTTCATTTTAACATTACATAAATTGTTCAATTTCAACCTTCCCTTAAATCTCACTTCTCCTGAAGGTGATTTTGCATGTATTGTTCCTGTATATAGTTTGCTCCTTTCCATTTGTAAAGTGTCCCACCTCCAATTTTTATTTACTTTACAATGTTCACTAATTAAATTACAGTTGATATAGATTAGCATGTGTTGCCAATAGTCTAGTGGTTAGAGCTGTTGCATTTATTAGCTTGGCTCTCCAGTATGATTCTCTGCTGATTTTTTTTCTTTTGGGACTCTGCATCCCTTTCCTTTGTCCATATGGGGTTTCACTGGGTGCTCTTGTTTCCTCTTGTATCCCAAAAACATAGTAATAGGTGAATAGGCAATCCTCTAAATTGTCCATATATATATATATATATATATATATATATATATATATATATATATATATACCTGTATATAAAGAGAGAGAGAGAGCGAGCGAGAGAGGGAGTCTATATAATATATATATATATATATATGTATAGATATATATATATATATATGTATAGATATATGGATCTAGGACTGTTGAACGAAACTTCAGCAGTCCGAATCCACCATCACCGAACACAGTTTAACGAAAGCGCTTTCGCTAAAGTGTGTTATAAAAAAAAAAATAATTAAATCTACTTTTACGAGGGGGGGCAAGCTCCCCTGCTCCCCCCATGTGGGAGGCTCTGCCCTCACACACCCCTACTTTAATGTTTTCACTCCGAGATTGCACTACAGTGGGGAAAAGGGAATTTTCCCTTATCTGCACCGTAGTACAACCAGCAGAACAGGCATACTTACGTGAAAATGCTGCTTCGGTGAAAAGCATTTTCGTGTAAGTATGCCCGCCCATTAGCGATTTGGTGAAAAGTGCATTCGTGCAAGACTCCTAGACCCATATATATATATATATATATATATATATATATATATATATATATATATATATATATAATTTATTTATTTATTTATATTTGTTGACCAGGAATATCCGACTGGATGCAGGTCCATTTTCAGCGGAGGCCCGGGGAGAAAAGCTCCACAAATTAAAATATTGCAGACAGTTACATATTAAGAATCCTAGCAATTAAAATATTACAAACATGGTTACAGATGAAGAACATAGTACATTCAGTAGATAACTAGCATCTGTTCTATCCATAAAGCCATAGCAGATATTAATTGTTAGAATAAGAAGTTACTGCCATATAATAAGTAGATAGGCATGGAAGTATCAGACCTTGTTGTAATCAAAGGTAGTTTGTGGGGAGGAAGAGAGGTAGAGGGTAGATGGAGTGGGAGAAGTTAGAGGGGAGAGTTATAAGGGCATAGCCAGCATGTTTTTAGGTGCGCTTTAAGTAAAGCTTTGAAGTGGGTGCATGATGGTAGAGAGGTTATTGTGGGGGGGAGGGTATTCCATAATTTGGCTATAGTGCTGGAGAATAGTGCTTCTCCAGCAGTGTTGTTAGCTCTACTAACCTGTAATTGATTTTTGTTGCTGGATTGTAGTGGTCTGGTGGTGAGATAGGGTTGGAGTAGATACTGGATTGATGGTACCTTTAGAGGATGGTTAACCAGTTTGTGGGCGAGTGTGAGTTGATACCATAGAAGGAGGTGAGGGAGTTCTAGCCAGCCTAGTTCAGTAAGTGAGAGAGAGTGGTGACTGTGGAAGGATGCCCCGGTGGCAAATTTGGTGGTTTTGTTGCAGCAGGTCTCGAGTTTATTTAGATCGCATTGCCTTAGGTTGGTGTATATTGGAGAGGCATAAAGTAGGGTGGAGATAAGGTGTGACTTTGCAACTGAAATTCTAGCTGCTTTGGTGAGGAGTTGCTTATTTCTGTATAAGACTCCTAGTTTTTGGTGGACGTTGTTTATGGTCATGGATAAGTGAATGTCAGATTTGAGGTTGTTGTCTATTTCAACTCCTAGCAATTTGGTGTGATCTGTTGGGTGGATAGTGGTGTTGTCTTTTGCTGTGATGTTAAAGTGAGAGTTGTTTTGAGTATGTTTAGTGGGTTCGAAGATGAGGAGTTTAGTTTTGTTTGGGTTGAGTCTTAACTGGGCATCGGATAGCCACGTTTTAACAGAGGAAAAGGCATGCTGTGTGACCTTTTGCAGTTCGGGTAGGGACTGGGCAGAGCAGATGATGGTTGAGTCATCTGCATATTGTGTGAGTGTGCCATGTTTGGTGGCAGAGGCTAGATTATTGGTGAAAATAGAGAAGAGTAGGGGTCCAAGGATGGATCCTTGGGGAACACCAATAGAGACAGGTAGTTGGGGAGATATGTCATTTTGCCATACAACAGATTGCTGGTGGTCAGACAGGTAACTTTGAAACAAGTTGGTGACTGATTGAGAAAAGGATAGATTATTGAGTACAGAGTGGAGTTGTTTGTGCGGGACCATGTCAAATGCTTTAGATAGGTCTAGGAAAGTAGCAGAGGAGAGATGGCCATTGTTTTTATGGTGAAGGATAGTATTAGTTAAAGAGAGTAAGGCAGTGGTGGTGCTATGGTTTGGTCGGAAACCATGTTGAGTATTAGAAAGGAGGTTGTTAGTAAGGTGGTAGTCTGAGATTTGAGAGTGAATGCATCTATCTAGTATTTTGGAGAGTGGATATAGAATCGCTATGGGGCAGTAGTTGGTTAGATCTGTGGTGGGGCCGCCTTGGTGAAGGGGAATGATGTGTGATATTTTCCATAGTGTAGGGACGTAGCATTCTGACAGAGATCAGTTAATCAAGATGGATACGGGGTAGGCTAGGGTGTCAGCTGCACTTTGTAGGAATTCACTTAGGAGGTTGTCCACTGCTAATTTTGTGGGTTTAAGTTTAGTTAAGAGTTTTCTTATGTTGGAGGTAGGAATGGGAGTCTAGTAGGCAGAAATTTGATGTTTTCTATTTTTCCTCTATAAATACCTCCAAGAGCTACTGAGGAAGGTTTTGTGCTTTTCATTTTATATTGTTTTTAAGCAACTACTTAATAACAGAGTTTCCAGTAGCTGCATCTATATACTCTGGTTTTGTCCTTTCACTTGCCTTTAGATCTGTTTCTAATACTGTGTACAGCATAACTGCTGCATATGTATTTGCATTTTATCCCATCAGTGCCATGAATGAGTTGTTTAGTAGTAATGTAGCATCTGATATCAAACTGTATTAGTTCTTTGGGACTGCAACAAGCTAAAAGTTTACTTTGTGTCCTTTAGCAGGACAGAAAAGACCTTTTGAATACAAGCCAGGTTAAGGATCTACTCTGTTACACAAACACACTAACAAATCTGGAAATCCTTCTATTTCCACAGACATTTATGAGTGTCCCTCTATGGACACTACACTGCACCAGTCCCACCATGAAAAAGCAACTTCCAACATAGTGAGTCTGGGCAAAAAAATACTGTTAATGAAGCGATCAGTCTTATAGTAATACACACTTACACACTTTATAAAACAGCATGACAGTTGTGCATTTCAATGGGGAAAATATGAAGTAAAACAATGATTAATAGCACTGAGGTCATTTATTTTGATCAGTATCAGTTTGGTAATAATTTGTTTTCTGGATAGCTGGAATTTTTTTTCTGGTTGTGTTCTGTGTCACAAAATGCAATTCTGTTAAAAAATGCGCACATATTTGAATTAACAATGGCAGTCTTCATGTTAATGTTGAAGGACAAGATGCACCGGTGTAATGTTTTATTACTAAAAGCAGTTTAAATATAGCATGTATTTTTGCTTTAGATTTGCCTATGGGAAGCCTGTTTTCTGTCACCAAGCACTAAACATATATATAACTGAGATCAGCTTGAGTCTTGCAGCAGTCAGCAGTGGTGCAGTTAATATGAATTATGGTAATGTTACGAACCATTAAGTAAAAAATGTATCATTCTGCTTGAATTTAATAAATATGCAAAGCAACAAATATATATTAAAGGCAGAGTGGATGTGCAGTCCTGCATCTGATTGATATGTAATGACTAGTATGGCAGAAAAAGTGGATTGCTTGTAAAAGCAAAAGGGCTGTATTACACAATGTAATAAGTACTTGTATAACAGATTAAATAAGCATAGTAATATTTTTTATGTAGCAACTTTCTTGTTAACACTCTGAGCAGTTAATTAGATATTTTGCATTTCCTCCCCCCAGCAGAACCTTCAGAGGCAATCCTCCACCAAAGAACATACTGTTGAAATTCTGTTTGACTGTGAAGGCCACATATATCTGTGGGTTAAGACACATATCTCCCTATTTTATATTAGTTTGTATATTTAACAGTTAGACCTGGAGATCTTTGAGCCAGGACACCTTTATGACTGTGCTCTGTAATTATATGTGTTATAACACTTAGATCCCAGCTCTGTAGAGTAGAGGTACAAGGCCTGACTGCAATCCAGACAACTGGACTTTAATTAGCAGCTCAGGTGCTGAGAAAGCTGGTTGGATAGGGTGCAACATGGCTTGCCTATCCAGGGAGGGAAGGGAAAGGTGGTTTTGAGTCAGCCACTTGCTTTGTACAAATAGAGACTTGCATCATAACAGTGGCCATAAAGGGCCATACCCCAGCAGGCTACGCATGGTCAGGTACTGGCAAGAGCATAGCCTCCTCTGTGGCTACATGGTGCAGATAAAGGTCCCCTGCATTCAAGAGCAAGTGGACAGGAAATCTATGGGAGAAGAGCTCAATGGTCACCAGACACAGGTGAAAATCTTTATAGAAAAAAAAGTTTAAACCTTAAATTATGTAAGAATGTATGCCGGTGGCCAATTATTGAAAATTAGCAGTATCGAATGCATTGCAGAAAAAGGTTATTTTAGGCATAAAGTACATGGTAGGTAAATACAGCAGCTGTTAGTTGCTTATTTACATAGGTATATGTGTATATTTTGGGATGTATTAGCACATTGGATATGTATTACCTGACAGGATCAGATTTGATTGATGCTAGTTTCCTACAGTTCTACTATGTGAATAAACAATTACTTAGGCAAGTGTAGTATCTCAGCCTGGTTAAGGTGTTCAGCACAGTACCTCACTCATGCATTGTAGCTAAACTTACAAAATTAGGCATAAACACATATGTCACCCAATGGATAGTCAGCATATTCACTGATAGGACACAAGAGGTTAGGATAGGAGAATCCACCTCAGCAAAGACGCTGGTCACTAGCAGAATCCCACAGGAATTGGTGCTAGGGCCTATCCTCTTTGGCATCTACTTCTCTGAAGTCAAGACAAATGTCATGGCCCTCTGGCTGACCAGGTTTGCAGATAGTTGCATATTAGGAGTGGTAAATGAATTCCAAAAATGCACATGTACCCTTCAATAGAGTCTTACACAGACAAGCAGTTGGTACCAGAGCCATGGACTAAATCTCAGTGCAAATAAAATACATAATAGTACCCTTTGGAAAGATGGCCACCCTTGGAAATTGTCACATTGATAATACACTCATAAAGGTAGACCCAGTGGTCAGGGATTTCGGAATTCATGTTAACAGTAACTTGACCTTTGACCACCATATGTCCACTAAGGTGAGAAAATTATTCTACTGTTGCACAACTTACAAGTTAGGGCATGGCATCCAGTTTCAAGGATGTCATTGTTCCACTATACTGTGCTCTCATCAGATCAATCATAGAGTACAGTGCACCTTTTGTCATATACCTAACCAGGCACTTGCAACAGCTTTAGAGACTACAGAGTTTCCTCACAAAAAGAACACAGAGTAAACAACAAGTTCTATACAGACAGTCTCAAAGCCCCATCCATGCAATTAGTTTCCTACAGACTGCTGCACAGTGATCAATGCCTAACCTACAAGGCATCCACTTATCCCACACTGATGGATCTGTTGAGCATCCTCAAAATAATTAGCATCAGAAATACCCCGTCTAAGGACCTAAACCTCATCTGTGACATAAACAGGACATGTTGGAGGGACAGGTATGTGTCTCAAAGATTTACTCCTTCTCTAGAATAGGCTTCACATCCATGTCAAACACATCTGATCCATAACCCCATTTAAATGTAAATTGGACCAATTAATGGGAAATCGCAGTCTGTGTTGTAACCATAATACTCCTTGGGGTATTGACAAATGTCAGCAATATTTTGGTAAATTTGAAGTAAGCTGGGCAAGGCTTAAAGTGACTCTCATGCTAATAGCCTAGTACCCACGTATGAACCTGTGAACCATAGAAAATTGACTAGCAAAATCATATCGAATACATCCGAAAAAAGAAAAAAAAAACTTTTCACTCCTAATTCTCATACCAAATGGAAATCTAAGTTTCAGATCTCCTCTGCAAATAGCATAAATATTGAGGTGTTCTCTGGTACTAAATTAGTAGGTGTTACAGTAGACATCATGACATTCAGCTTCTACATCCAACAAGCAGTAAAAAACACATCAGAGTTTAGGTCTACTATATAGAAACAAACAGTATCCAACTGAAAGCAGCTGGATAACATTAGTAGTCACCTACCTGCTAGCTATGCTTCTGTATGCCTTCTGCATTTGCACCAACCTCCAGACCATTCTGACACCTAAACTAGAGCAGTGCTATAATAAAATATCCAACTTTGTTTCCAACAAGCCATACTTTGCACATCACTGTACTACCCACAAGCACCTGAATCGGCTTGAACTACCTAAGTACTTCACCTATTCTCAACTTAAGGTTGTACACAGATTAATCTTTCACCCTGAAAAACACCCTTTCTCAAGCAGTATACTACAACACCACTCTACTAATAGAGTTCTCTGCTCCACTGACAAACATCTCCTCTCAACTCACAAAGCATGAAATAGATTTTAGTCCAATTGTATCTCAAAATCTTGGAACTCAGTTTCCCCCTTCAGACTTCCAAATTATACACATATCTTCAAAGATAAATTAAAACTTTTAGTGCTTGATTCCTGGCTATGGCCCTGGTGTTCCCAAGGATAAATTATTTCTAAACTACCTCTCCTATGTACATATACATGCAGTGACTATCTCTTCTATCTTATTTTTCTGTTTTCTACTGTTCTCATGATAACATGCATATAATTGCATCTGACCTAATGTACTCCTACTTAACTGCACCCAGTGCTGACTATGTTGCTGCAGAATTGTTTGTTCCATAATTATCCACTTTGTTTATCCTAACATTATACGTAATGCTGCTAATATTACTTGAGCATTCTATATATTATATAGTACTGATGTAAATAGCTGTTCTGGAGCTTTGTATGTAGCTTTGCTAAATGTTACCTGAGAATTTTGTATGCTGTGTATGTATTACTCTTATTTCTTGTGGAGCTTTTCTCTCAGGGCCTTGGAATTTTCTGGTAAACAAATGGAAATCTTCTTCTTCTTGTTTTTTCGGCTGCTCCTGTTAGGGGTTGCCACAGCAGATCAACTGTTTCCATTTCTTCCTGTCCTCTGCATCTTGCTCTGTCACACCAACCACCTGCATGTCCTCTCTCACCGCATCCATAAACCTTATCTTAGGCCTTCCTCTTTTCCTTGTTACCTGGCAGCTTCATCCTTAGCATCTTTTTCCCGATATACTCTGCATCCCTCCTCAGCACATGTCCAAACCAATGTAATCTTGCCTCTCTGGCTTTGTCTCCAAACCTTCCAACCTGGGCTGACCCTCTAATATACTTAATCCTAATCCTGTCCATCCTCATCACACCCAGTGCAAATCTTAACATCTTCAACTCTGCCACATTAAGCTCTGAGTCCTGCCTTTTTGTCAATGCCACTGTCTCCAACCCATATAACATAGCTGGTCTCACTACCCTCTTGTAGACCTTCCCTTTCACTCTTACTGGTACTCTTCTGTCACAAATCACTCCTGACACTCTTCTCCACCCACTCCATCCTGCCTGTGCTCTGTTCTTCACCTCTCTTCCACACTCACCATTACTCTGAACAGTTGATCCCAGGTACTTAAACTCATCCACCTTCACCACCTCTACTCCCTGCATCCTCACCATTCCTCTATCCTCCCTCTCATTCACACACATATATTCTGTCTTAGTCCTGCTGACCTTCATTACTCTTCTCTCTAGAGCACATCTCCACCTCTCCAGGGTCTCCTCCACCTGTTCCCTACTCTCACTACAGATCACAATGTCATCTGCAAACATCATAGTGCATGGGGACTCCTGTCTGAGCTCGTCTGTCAACCTGTCCATCACCATTGCAAATAACAAAGGGCTCAGAGCTGATCCTTGATGTAATCCCACCTCCACTTTAAACGCATCCGTCACTCCCACCGCAGACCCCACCGCTGTCACACTACCCTCATACATATCCTGTACCACTCTTACATACTTCTCTGACACTCCCGACTTCCTCATACAATATCACAACTCCTCTCTAGGCACCCTGTCATATGCTTTCTCTAAATCCACAAAGACACAATGCAACTCCTTCTGACCTTCTCTGTACTTCTCCATCAACACTCTCAGAGCAAACATCGCATCTGCAGTGCTCTTTCCTGGCATGAAACCGTACTGCTGATCACTAAACATCACCTCCCTTCTTAACCTAGCTTCCACTACTCTTTCCCATAACTTCATGCTGTGACTGATTAGTTTAATCCCTCTGTAGTTACTACAGCTCTGCACATCACCCTTATTCTTAAAAAATCGGTACCAAAACACTTTTTCTCCATTCCTTAGGCATCCTCTCACTTTCCAAGATTTCATTAAACAATCTAGTTAAAAACTCCACTGCCATTTCACCTAAACACCTCCATGCTTCCACAGGTATGTCATCTGGACCAACAGCCTTTCCGTTCTTCATCCTCTTCATAGCTATCCTTACTTCCTCCTTGCTAATGCACTGCACTTCATGATTCAGTATCCACACATCATCCAACCTTCTTTCCCACTCATTCTCTTCATTCATCAGCCCCTCAAAGTACTCTTTTCATCTGCTCAACACACTCTCCTCGCTTGTGAGTACGTTTCCTTCATTATCCTTTATCACCCTTACCTGCTGCACATCTTTACTAGCTCGGTCCCTCTGTCTAGCCAATCAGTACAGGTCCTTTTCTCCCTCCTTAATGTCCAACCTTTTATACAACTCTTCATACGTCTTATCCTTAGGCTTCGCCACCTCTCTCTTTGCCATGCACCTCATCTCCTTATACTCTTGTCTACTTTCTTCAGCTCTTTGACAATCCCACTTCTTCTTCGCCAACCTCTTTCTCTGTATACTCTCCTGTACTTCTTCATTCAACCACTAGGTCTCCTTGTCCTCCTTCCTCTTTTCAGATGTCACACCAAGCATCTTTCTAGCCATCTCTCTTACTAGCTCTGCTGTAGTTACCCAGCTATTTGGTAACTCTTCACTGCCACCCAGTGCCTGTCTTAACTCTTCCCTGAATATCACCTCACAATTACCCTTTTTTCGATTTCCACCATTTGATCCTTGGTGCTGCCCTCACACTCATCCTCCTCTTCTTGATCGCCAATGTCATCCTACAAACCACCATCCTATGCTGCCTAACTACACTTTCCCCTGCCACCACTTTACAGTCTCCAATCTCCTTCAGGCTTGCCCTTCTACATAAAATATAATCCACCTGTGTACATCTTCCTCCACTCTTGTATGTCACCCTATGCTCCTCCCTCTTGTTAAAATACGTATTCATCACAGCCACATCCATCCTTTTTGCAAAATCCACTACCATCTGACCTTCTGCATTCCTTTGCTTAACACCATACCTACCCATCACTTCCTCATCCCCTCTGTTCCCTTCACCTATATGCCCATTGAAATCTTCTCCAATCACCAGTCTCTCACCCTTGGGTACAGTCATCACCACTTCATCCAACTCGCTACAAAATTTTTTTCTCATCCATCGCACACCCAACTTGTGGAGCATATGCACTAACAACATTCATCATTACACCATCAATTTCCAGCTTCATAAACATCACTCTATCGGACACTCTTTTCACCTCCAAAACACTCTTAGCATACTGTGTTTCTTCAGGATAACGCCTACGCCATTTCTCCTCCCATCCACACCATGATAAAACAATTTGAAACCACCTCTGATACACCTAGCCTTGCTCCCCTTCTATCTGGTCTCTTGCACACACAATATACCAACCTTCCTTCGGTCCATCATATCAGCTAGCTCTCTCCCTGTACCAGTCATACTGCCAACAGTCAAAGTTCCGACCCACACTGTCACAGTCCTAGCCTTTAAATGCCTTCGGGCATGCCTTCCCCCTCTTCTCCTCCTTCTTCCAACAGTAGCCCAATTTCCACCAGCACCCTGTTGGCCAACAATACTGGTGGCGGTCGTTGTTAAACCCGGGCCTCAACCGATCCGGTGTGTATTTCTGTACTGTTGTCTGCATGTATAATTTGGCAAAATTTTACACCGGATTCCCTTCCTGACGCAACCCTCCCCATTTATCCGGGCTTGGGACCAGCACAAAGAAATGCACTGGCTTGTAAACAAATGAAAATAAATGAATAATAAATAAAATAATGTTTTTCTCAAACATAACATACAGCTGTGAGGCCTGGATAATAAGTAAAGCTGTGCACTTGAAAAAATTATAATTTTAAACTTACAGTATTGAATAAAACTTTGGAGAATTCCATGCAGTGCTTGATAATCAAACCAACCAATACTTGTAAAAGGTGTGGTAGTAAAACTAAGTCATATACATTGACCACATAATGCAAAGACTAGATTTGTAGGAGAAGACCCTGACGGCGAGAAAGATCAAAGGCAAAAGAAAGGCATGGCGGAGGCTAAGATGGATAGATAGCATTGCTGAAGTAATGGATATGAATTTGCAAGAACCTCAGAAATCAGGAGAGGGAGGGCCTTTCACACTGTGCATGTGCAATGGAAGTTGAGGTGTTACCTAAAACAAATGCATGACCTTAGGAAAACAGGTCAGTTGTTTACATGTTTTGCACATAAGAAAGGATTGTGGTTACTGAGAAGACATTTTTCAAGTGGATAGCCAGCTGATTTTTAACTGTTACATTCAGAGGTCACTCCACTAGGGAAAATACTGCCTCCAGTGTTTGATTCAAGAATATTTCTGTTGCAGATATTGCTGCCAGAGCTGACTTGGTCTTCCTGGCATATCTTCACCTAGAATTATTGTCCCACCAGTGACTCAGGAAGTCCAGCTACATTTGGGAAGTCACTCCTGCAGGACTCTGCTATCTACGTTGTCTGCTTGTGTGATCCCCTTGCTTCTTCCAACCTGCAGAGTACTACTTGAAATTTAACCCAATGAAAGATGTTTGAAGAAGGGTCCTTGACATTAGCTGCAACCTCACAAATGGAGCAGCGGTAATGTAGAAAATGCGAAGTAGGTGCAACAACTTCCTCATCTAGCAACTACCTCCACAAATCCACAACAGGGAAAATATGTAATCAGACTGCAGTGGTGGTGCTGCGGTAGCGTTGTCGCCTCACAGTAAGACGTTGTCCTGTTCGATTCTCAGCTAGAGCGTCTTCTCTGTGGAGACATGCGCGAATGGGCATGCCTTCATTGAAGGTTGTGTGTCAGGGCCGGCAACTCGGCACGTAAAAATCTACTGCCAATCATTAGCGGACCGGAGTTCCGCTGTGGCGACCCCTGACCGGGAAAAGCCAAAAGACTCAACAACAACTGCATCCAGGTCAAGTTAGCTGCTCCCTGATAAAGCTGTGAACTAGATTTCAACAAATTAAACTTCTCCTACACATCTTAAAAGGGAAAGCTGTGTGTCTCCTGTGTCAGCTAAGGCCAGCCACAAATACCATTATCTCTTGTACCTTACAGCCTGCAGACCTCTTGCACCTGGTCAAAGTCCCCTGTACAAATGATTTTTTAACATAACAGCAGTGCCATCCTGAGATGACATTCTGGAAAAAAATATTCCTTTGTAATAAACAAACTTTTCCTCAGTATTTCCTACTGTCTAAATACACTAACAATCTCATTCCACAGGCCCTTCAGCAAATAAACAATCCATTTATTCCATTAGCAGCCTCTCCACTAACTTCCTTGACTCTAGATCAGATCTGCCGCATGAATATTCTATGTCATAATATCAGCCAGAGTTAAATTCAGAGATATGATGTTAAGGAGAATTATTGGATGTAAAGGAGTATTGCTAAAACAAAGCATGAAATCACTGAGGATTGTATGTCGACATCATCTTTGAATCTCATAGCTAATAAATCTAGCCTAGATTTTAAGAACTGTGAAAAAAACTAGAAGTAGCTTGCTTTCATTTAAGCAGAAACATTTAATTGAAAACCATGAATATGGTCATCAGGAATGTAATTTTAGGCATTAATACTGGCTTAATTAGACCAAATCTTTGATATGGGAAGGCCACAACAGAGATCACTTTAAAGTTGGTTAATCAGTTGAGTTGAGCTTAAACAGACCAATATGACTATATAAGCCAGGCTAATCAGGATCTCACAGATAGTTCCAGGAAATTTTGTCAATCATCAAATACCTTTTTGCCATCAATACTCATAAATAAGATTGCAGCCCCTTGCCCAATTTTATTTGTACAGCATTTTGTTAGGCCCCCATTGTCAACTCAACCTATTGACGCACAGTGTTATAAAGGTTTTTTAATGTTGAAGATAGAAATAGGTCTGCATTTTGTTAGGCCCCCAGTGTCAACTCAACCTACTGACCCACAATGTTATATAGTTTTTTTAATGTTAAAGATAGAAATAGGTCTGTAGCTATGTAAAATGATTGGCTGTTTTTGTGGCTTAAGGATCATTGAACTATGTATTTGCTTCCATGAAGGTGAAAGACACTTAATTCTCACAGTATATGTGTGTCAGTTCAAAAAGGAGTTCCACCACTTGCGAAAGAAAGAAACTGTATAACTCCATTAGCAGTCCACTGAGATCAATGGATGGTTCCCTATGAGCTAATCAAATGCTCACATGAGCGAAACTCACATTTTCGAGCCAAAAACTGTTAACCACAAAACACTAAAGACTACCCAAACAACTGGACCTTTGTTGTGCTGGCTAGTGGCACATAAGGGATTGGGGTATTACTCCTTTCGCCACTGTGGTGCGATCTCATAGTTGCCATATACAAAAAACAGTTGTATTTGTTTTACTGTTTTTGTATTTCATTATTTAAACTTTTTTGGCTCTGTAACATAGGTTTTCCTCATGAGGGAGCTTCATTATGTGACAAGGATCCCAACAGATTTACCCATCTTCAGTTTTTTTGTAGATGTCCTTCCATTTCACTGTTGCAATATTCATTACAATAGGGATCCTCTGCCAAGGGTGATCTGAGGTCTGACCAGTATATCAAAGCCTTTAGGTTTGCTTTAAGGTATGCCGTACATCACAAATATGTTCCTTTTGTAGCATAGGGCGTAAAGGTGACGTTTGGATGTACCATCCTCAGAATTTCTTTGCCACCAGTCTGAACACCATCTCTTGATCGTATGTTGAACACCTGTTTTGTTGCTGGTTCACCAAGCCATTGCAGATAAGTGCCCCATTGGGGTTTAAAGTATCTTATCTTCTTTTTATTTTTTATTGTTTGTGGGGTTTCATGTCATCCAAGAAGGGTAAATGCTAGTGTGGGAGACAGATTCCCCATAAAGACCATCACGAGCAGTGCTTATTTTTCTTCTGTGCTTCCCACAACTATATGTCCTGTTCAGTCTGTCAGGCTTTTGTTCCCAAAACCCTCTATAATAGTCTTTCTTATTTGGCTTTGTAGCTGGAGAATCAATGTCTTAAGCTTTTAGCTAAAGACACAATGGAAGGAGCTTCCTGCTCTGAAGGGCAGCCATCTGTGAAGAAGAAGAAGAAGAAGACCAAGAAATCTAGGCCAGATTCTTCTGCTGTACAGCCTCCGCTAGCAATCTCTCCCAAGGCGAGTTAAAGCCCGGAGGTTGACCCAGCTCCATCATTGGATTCTTTGGCTGTGACTGGTTTAGAGGCTGGCAGAAATCCAACCCTAGGCATGTCCTTGGAGGCCTTGCAGACATCCACATTAAACATTCAGGGGGAACCACGGCTAATTTTTTCTGAGTGGTCTAAGGGTGTTCCTCAAATTTTAGTCAGGGAAGAAGTTCCTAATACAATTATTGAATGTCGTCTGGGGTCAGAGCCTTCTACATTTCATAAGGCAGACTTCCCCTTAAATAAAGAGCAGAAAACTAAACATGTTACTCCAGCTCCTAAGGGCCCACAGAGTGAATGACAAAATTTCAGTCAGGGTTTGTTTAATGCTTTGATGGCTTTAAAACCTCCTCAGGTAGTTTCTGTCCCAGCTCCTCCTTGGTCCTCTAATCCACTTAAAAAACCCAGGGAACAGGATTCCTCTGAGGAATAGGCAGATGCAGATGAGGAATCCCTTGCTTACTCTCCTCAGATTCCTTCTTCTTTAGATTATGGGTCTGAGGAAGAAGAATCAACAAGTTCCTTTTGAGGAAATTTCTTTTGGGGACACAGTTTCTAGAATGATAAGAGTTTTTTAAGGATTGTGCTCAAGTTTCTGAAGTACAGAAAAGGTATTATGAGCTCCTGCAGATGGATTCTCCCAGACCTTCTGCTGTCCCTCCTGTTTTGTCTGACTTGTTGAATGCCTTTTCTAATGCTTCTAAGACTCCAGATTGTCAGTTCCCTGCCCCCTAGAAACCCCGATAGGTTTTATAGGGTGCTTAAGGACTGTAAATTTCTGTACAAGTGCCCTTCCATTCCAGTATTACTGACCCGTTGGTAGTGCCTGTGGCTTCTGACAAGCCATCTCATTTACTAGCTTTTCCTAAGTTACTGCCTTCTGATAAAGATAGCAGAACCATGGAAAGGTTGGGGAAAAAGGTTTATATATCTGCTACTTTAGCTTTTATGGCTGTCCGTTATCAGACCCATATGATCAGGTGCATGTTGCCTCTTCTTTTCCAGGCCTGTCAGGTAATTTCTGATCTTCCAGACACTGAAGGGAAGACTTCTGCTCTTTCCCTGTTAGGGACTTCCTCCCAGGTTGTCATCATTCCATCAAGTATAGTTATATAATGCATCAGATGCTTCCTCTTGAGCTGCTGCTTTTGGGTCTGTGATGAGGGGATATTCTTAGCTTTGGCTTCAACCCTTGCCTGATGATATTAAGGCTAAATTGATGGATGCTTCTCTGGATAATAAACACTTGTTTGGTGAAGCTGCTGACACTTATATAAGTCTCTTCAGGATAAGGGCAAGACTTTACAGGAACTTAAACATGTTTTTGTTTCTCCTGTCCCTAAGTTTCAGCAAAATTACTCCAGTAAGCCAGCTTTTGTTCGTAGGCAATCTCCCCCTCCCCAAGGGAAAAAAAGGTGGGAAGCAGGCTTCTCCTGCTAAAGCTACTCAGACTTCTGTGCCCCAGAAGTCTCCTTTTCCTGATAAAAACCAGGTGCTGTCTGACTATCCTGTTTTTGCCAGCCACATTCCTCTTTCTCTTTGCCTTTTACTATTCCTATACTCCTTTTGCTAAACTCCACATGAGAAAACTTCAGTGGTTTCTAAAGTCAGCATGGCTTCAGCATTTTCATCCCCTTGATTTTTTTTTTTTTAGTTACCCTTCTTCCATGTCTCAAGCAGGAACTTCAGTGTTGGATTCAGCAGTTGACTCTCAACCCAGGGCTCCCTTTTCATCCAACTCTTCCCTCTCAGGAGCTGTTCATAGATGCCTCAGACGTGGGATGGGGTGCAGCTTTTGTCTCCCTAAAGGTGCAGGGTGTCTGGTCACCTCATCAGCAAAAAGACCACATCAACATCAAGGAGATAAGAGCTCTTCTGCGGACTCTTCAGGCCTTTCATTCTCTTTTCTTCTCAGGACCTCTCACAGTCATGTGGTATGTCAACAAATGGGGGGGGGGGGGCAAGGTCTTATCTTCTTTGCTGGTTGGCACTCATAGTGTGGGAACTAGCTATCTGGTTCCATGAGACTCTTCAGGCAGTGTACATTCCTTCAGGTCAAAACACTGTGGCAGACTATCTGAGCAGGTTCATAACTCAATCCCACGAATGTGTGCTTCACAGGGATGTATTCCTGGACATTGTCCGCCAGTAGGCTACTCCACAAATGGATCTTTTTGCCTCCCCTCTGAACAGACAACTTTCTCTGTTTTGTGCTAGAGTCCTAGGTCGTCTGGTTTGGAAGGTGGGCGCCCTCTCATTTTCTTGGAAGGGGGTGTTTCATTTTGCCTTCCCTCCCCTTCCTCTCATTCCAGATGTCCTGTTCAAAATTCAGTAGGATGCTCCAAAATCTTGCTGGTGACTCCCTTTTGGCCAAGACAGCATTGGTTCCCTCTTCCTCTGCATTTAGCCAAGGGCCATCATCACAAATTACCTCACAGGATGGACCTACTCACATAAGACAAGGGGTCTCTCATTCATCCCCACCTGTCCACTCCTCAAATGACACTGTGGGTGATAGGATTTTGATTACACATAGACACCTTTATTCTGAGAATGTGCTTAGTCATAGGATCATAGATGTGATCATATGAGATTACTAGGCTATCGACCCAAAGCTCATTTCAAGCCTAGCCAATTCATCCCAACGTAATACCATAGATACGCTAGTTAATACCCAGGAATGCATTTAGTAATGACTGCCCATGTCCAGGAGGGTTGCGGGTGCTATCCCTGGTAAGAATTTACAGTGCCCCTGCCACTTGTGCAGGTTCCTCTTAAACAGTGTCATATAGTTGCTCTGCTTCAAATGAATTGGCAGCTTATTCCAAAGATGCAGCAGTTGCTGGGAGATGAATTTGTCCCTCCAGCATGTCCTATTTAAGTCGCAGGCCATATTTAGGTACCTGGAATGGGTAGCTCTAGTTCCATTTGATTTACGGATATGCAGCAAGTTCCTTAGGTTTGGCTCTGAGATTGCTCTATAAGCCAGGCATAAGTCTCCCCTTAGAAGTCTATACAGTACAGTGACAGTGACTTTAGTCGGTGTGCAGCACGTGCTGCAGTCCCTTGATCTTCTTTGTTAGAAATCTGTGAGGTCTCTTCAGTTGCTGCAGGTGCTTTGTACAGTACATGCCGAATAGGACATTATGCTCAGTTATGGGCCGGATTAATGGAGAGTATAGAGGACTTAAAACCTCCTTTGTTCTCGAAGTGATGCCTTTACTAGTAGAAAGCCTTCCTTACTACAGTAGACACATGGTAGTCGAAGTTAAGGTTGCAGTCTACTTGTAATCCCAGATCCCTTACCATTTCGTGGGTCCTTAGGGTATTGTTGTTGATTTGATAGTGTGAAGGGACATTCATTTTGCCGAAGGGAATGATGATGCACTTCTTTGCATTCAGTTTAAGACCATGACTAAGACACCAGTCATTGGTGTTCATAAGACCCTCCTGGAGTATACTGACATCATTTGGGGATTCAATTATTGCACCCAGTTTGCAGTTGTCCACAAACTTGGTCAGCCAGAACACCTTAGTTTTGGCTGAACTTCTGAGAAGTACATGCCAAACAGTAGGGGGCCCAGCACTGACCCTGTAACACCCCGCTGGTGACAGGTCTGCTGGTTGATGTGGATTCACTCACTTTAATGGTGTGTGTCCGACTTGTGAGCCAGTTGACAACCCATCTTATAACAAAGGGGTTTACATTCAGTTTGCTAAGTTTATCGGTAATGCCTAAGTGTGGGATTGTGTCGAAAGCATTTGTAAAGTCGAGGTATGCTGTGTGTATAGATTTGCCCACATCAGTGACCCTGGTCACATTTGTGAAGAAATCCACCAGATTTAACAGGCAGGATTTGCCCTCGATGTAGCCGAATTGGGTTGGATTCAGCGTTTGGAAGTCGCCTATGTCTTTATTTGTAAGGTCCATAATGATACATTCCATGGCCTTATAGATGAATCTGGTCAGGCTTATGGGTCTGTAATTCCCTGGGTCTGTTGCTAGGCCACCTTCATGGAGTGGAATAACTGTTGCTGTTCTCCATTGCACAAGAGCAAAACCTGTGGTTAGGCTATGATTGAAAAGGTACTTAATGGTGATCAAGGGCGCCCGCAGGCAGGTGCAAGGAGGTGCACTTGCACCCCCCTGGATTTTCTTAGCGCTATACACACTTAGCGCTATACACACTTTTTTTTTTTTTTTTCGCTATACAGACTTTTTTTTTTCCCACTTACTTTGTTTTTTAGCCCGTTTTCCCCGTAGCCTGAACTGTTACTGGAGATGGCGTGCCAGGCAGTCACATGACTGACGCGAGTCTGACATGAAGCCAACTCGACTTCAAGTAATCGCGCGTTATTCGCGTTCGCGTAGTTGCAATTGCAACTTGCAATTTGATGGAAGAAGACTGACTGCAGGTGGACATCGGTGGAAGTGGAATTTGACGATTTCATGCTCAGGAGGAGCGAACCAAACCATCGTGTTTCGTGTGGTGAGTGGTGGAAGAACTGGACTGGTGGTGGTGCGTATGGTGTTGGTATTATTACAAGAAGAGAAGGTAGGTTGTTTTTGTACTTTTGAAGGTGATTGACTGAACACTTGGCGCCAAAACGCAAAACTGGCGTGGCACACTTCACTTGAGTGTGTGAGAGTGAGTGGTGCTCTGGACTGCACCTCCATGTCTGAAACTGAAACCCCATTACATTTTGACTACTAAATATTTAAACTGTATCACCTCACATGAATTATCCTCCATATGAGATGTACAGTACTGCAGTATGGCATGTGGAGAGTCTTTATTAAAATGCCCTTCTTGTATGCCACCATACTGTTGGCAGTCACTTGCAACTGTGTGCTTCCTATGGAATATAGAAGCTGTAGACATGTAAATTTATAAGAGCTAGGCAGTTAGGGTTATCTAACCATTAGTATATTAGGTGTTTTTCCATAGTGGTCCTGATGAGTATGCTCAACTCAAATGTTTTTCAAATCATTCCATGTGAGCATGCTGTGGAATTTAAATCTGTCCAGGTAAATGCATCTGCTAAGCCATTATCAACAAGCTTAAGCTGGAGTTCTATTGAGCATATATTATCAGCAACAAACAGATACCAGGGTCTGCAATATTTAACACCTTACCATGTCAGTGGAGCATTAACAGGAGAGTGTATGTATTACATTTGTTTCATCATCCATCATGAAAATGCAGTTCTCACCTTTTCCTATCTCTGTGCAAAGAGTGTGAATTGCATAGTTTGTTTGGGTACTAATTCAGTGCCATTATCCTAACAGCTTACATGGAGAGACTTGTGGCTGGGAAGTGAAAGGCAGTGCTCCTTTTAGACCACAGATGTAGTGCGACAAAAAGACAGATCTTTCTGTGACCCTTCAGTAAGCATTATATCTGCAGGCTCCTACAGGGGTCTATATACAAAACTGATGCCTGTAATCATTTGGAGAAGTCTGTTACCCATGCTACTTGCATCCCACACATAGTGATAACAGTCAAAATCCTGAACGCTTTGGCCATTGACCCTGGTAAGCATCTTGGTACTGTAAATGTAACCTCACCTATATTTACAACCTGTTAATGCATGGTATCATACACATTTTAATATACCCTCTCTCTTTGCAGTTCCAGACCAGAGTGAAAGGAATCTTGGGGTTCATAGAGAGCAACTGGAATGCCTAAGAGAGATCCAGGGTACTATTAGTTTAATTGTAACAGGCTTGATTGCTCATTGTACTCCTGATGTAATGTTTAACTTGTCAGAAATGTATGCAGAGGGTTATGTTACACTGATTACTGGTATCTAACACTGATCCCTTGACATTCTCCTGTAATTTTGTACCACTTCATTCAAATCTGTGCCTTCTGACATCTGTTACATAATTTCTTTAGTGGTGTCAGGAGCTAGTGCACAAGTCAAAAAATTACTTAGGCTGACAGTGGTTTAAATCTAGTGTGGTGTATCATTGTGAAAAGAAATTAGTGACATGCAGTAATGACTTACTGTAGAGAAGTGATGTAAAAAGGTCTACTTGGATGGGACAGTTTCACAGTAGGAAGTTTTGATTCCCTTACTGTTGTAATCCCTCATAACCATGGTCATTCTCATTCACATACCAGTTAATGATAGCCATTGAAATGTGTGCTTTCTGTCAGTGATTGTAGAACTTCATCTGTGGCACAATTAACTGGTATATAAGTCAAGATAATTTGTGCTAGACAAGGAGGGGTTCAAATCCAAAATAGTTTGCATTTTAGCAGTGTGACATGCAATCCATACATCTCAAAACTAGGTACAATACATGTATAATACAGCTAATGTAGTATGTGCAAATTACACTTTAACATTTATTCTATCATTGCACTACAGCACTTTTGCATGCTGTTCAGTAATAACCACTTCATCAAAATTACATGATCATGGTGCAACTGTGCAATTAATAACTCCCGGTTCACATTATATCAGCAGATATACTGACAAAAATGGATGTCACATCTACAGGTGGCCTGCATCTGCAGCATGAATTGTGCTACAGATGCTGTGGTGTACTATATTTGACTTTAACTCATTCTTGCCTATAGCATGACTTGAGCAGTTCTCAGAATGGCACCTGCACTGCCTACTCAAAAGGCAGCATGTCTAGTGACATTGAAACTCTCCGATCAGAAAGCTGGTATGTGATAGCCAGATGCCTGACATCACTACTGTAATAGTTAATGGACTGCAGAGACAACTGGGGGCATCTGTCTACATCTGTTTAAAAAACTTTCTCCTGGTGCATATACATTTATTGTCAGATTTCATATTCTTTAGAAATGCAAGTTAATGCAAGCCCCACTATTATAACAGCCTTAGGAAAGAGCTATATTTAAAATACATCCCTGATTATGGAATATGGGATTTACTCCCTTTTTTGTTGGGTAGTTGAAATCATTCATAATAATGCATTATTGATGCTTCAGTGTCTTCTTAATCAGTGCTGTCTTTTAACTAAATGTAAGATATTCAGTGGATTTCTGTTTTCACCATAAATGCTTTGAGTTCTTGTGTTTAGCCTTCATAACAAGCTTGCCAATAGAAAGTTGCTGGAATAATAGGCTTTGTAAAATATATGGTTGGTATCTGTCCTTGATTTTTGTCCTTTGTCTCCAATTTTTTTCTAGCTTTCTTCTTGATTCTTGAGCTAAGAGGTTGAAATATTTTGTGTGTGTGTGTGTGTGTGTGTGTGTGTGTGTGTGTGTGTGTGTGTGTGTGTGTGTGTCTGTATGGGGTGGCATAGATGCTGCCACTTGTCAATAATTGTATAGACTGCCTCAGATTTCTTTGCCATGGTATAGGACTATCAGCACTTTATTTGTTTATGAATAAGTGTTATGGTTACTCGTATTTTATGTGTGAATACCTCAGCCTCTGTCCATATAATAGGAATGAGGAACCACATTTTCAGGAGAGGTCTACATTGATTTATGCACTTGTTATACTGAATAGATAGACTAGCAGCTTTATCCTTATCAGAGCATGTGAATGTACTATGACTGGAGGTATTTTCTTGAGGAAGCTATAAGACTTCTTGCAACACTTTACATGCTTAGTGGGGATCATACTGAAGAAGGCAGTATATTCAATGATAGACTTAAAAAGTAAGAGGTGCAAAGTGGGACTATAACTTATCTGGACCTCTGAGAGATACTACAAAGTATAAGTTGCACAAACAAGAATTATTTTGTAAGTATCACAGAAATGTGTTTATCAAAGAAGAGTCTTAGGTACCCAAGACCAGAGCCATGGTTAGCCCTTGTAATGCCTTGAACATTTCCCTAGAATGGCACCCCACAGTCCAAACTAAAGGAAAGAAAAGCTTTTCCAAAGCTGAACACAGAAAAGCTCATCCACTGAGCTCTGCAAATGCAGTATTGGCACTCAAAGAAGCTATGGTTTCACCTGCAGCTTCTTAAATGAATGTCACTACTGTCCTTGCACTCTATTGGCAAGTGTTTGTACTACCTAACAGATGCTTTTCCTAGTTACAGCTCTCCAAAGTCCCTGATGACTGTGTCTGATTTCAGTGGAATGTGATTTACAAAATGAGTTGTAGTGATGATAGAGTTTCCATTTGTTGGCACTGAGGGTAGAGGGTAAGCTCATGATTAACATACCAAGCATGCCTTTGGTCCATCCCTTGCTGGTAGATATGAGTAGTGGAATGGGATTTAATAACTGCTTCCAATTTGCAGTTATTGGCAGAGTTTGTTAATGAATTTGGCTCACAACGTAAGTTAGTCACTTAGAGCCCTGGGAGACACTGCTGGTGACTTAGTTGTTCACTCCACATTACATTCCTCCCCACACTCTAGATTTTCAGAAGTAATGTCCTTTGTTAATGCTTTTCAGGAAAATATGCATGCATCAAAATAAACAACCTTAGACTTCAATAATTGTATCTCCATTTTAAGCAAATAGACATAGTCACAAATATAGCAGTGAACTTTAATCTATTACTGTTTCAGTAAAATTATTTTTTCTGTAGCTTTTACATATTTGGAAAATAACTCATGGATTTGGATTAAACTCTTCCATACTTATAACTTCATATATACCATAAACAAATCATTATTTATTTCATTCTAATTGTTTAGTCTTTTGTTTTCATCGTAATAGTGTTAAATTCTTCTGCCATTTTGTAGTTTTGTATACTTTATCATCTTTCTAATCTTCTTCCTCTTCTTCGGCTGCTCCTGTTAGGGTCGCCACAGCAGATCAACTGTTTCCATTTCTTCCTGTCCTCTGCATCTTGCTCTGTCACACCAACCGCCTGCATGTCCTCTCTCACCACATCCATAAACCTTATCTTAGGCCTTCCTCTTTTCCTGTTACCTGGCAGCTTCATCCTTAGCATCTTTTTCCCAATATAGTCTGCATCCCTCCTCAGCACTTTTCCATACCAATGTAATCTTGCCTCTCTGGCTTTGTCTTCAAACCTTCCAACCTGGGCTGACCCTCTAATATACTTATTCCTAATCCTGTCCATCCTCGTCACACCCAGTGCAAATCTTAACATCTTCAACTCTGCCACGTCATGGATATCATTATTGCTTTCTGGAGTGCCTCCAGTTTAATCTCACTTGCAAAACAATCAAGAAATTATTAGTATGGCCAAATAATTTTTCTTCAGTTCATAAGATGAGAACTGTTATTTGCTTCCACCTATGCCTAATACTGCAGCTTTTTTACAAGCATCGTACACAATTTCAAAATTAAAAGATATATTATTTTAATGTCTTGGACCTGTGTGTGTGTGTGTGTGTGTGTGTGTGTGTGTGTGTGTGTGTGTGGGGCTGTGTGTTCTGCTTTTGTCACTTGGTAACATGTTAAATATCACTAAGCAGAATATTAGCTATGCATGCTACATACCTTTCACAAGTCAACAAAACATTTCACTTTATCATAATAGTGGTCATCAATATAAAGCAAATCCACCTGACAGGATTTAAACCCATGCATAACTCAGTCACAGTCTGACAAACAGAGCGTCATTTATTCAGGTATGTCATTGCAACTCACAGAGGAAAAAGTGTCCAAAGATGATCCTTGTAAAGGACTGCCATTAAAGGGTGGAAACAATATTGTACAAAATCCCACTTTCAGTTGATTAGAAGCATGCACTCAGTGCAATTAAATGAAAAATTCCTATCATTAATACATTGAACCTTGCCATCTGTTACAGAGAACATAATCCTCTTGCATGTTAAGTTTGTGTTGTTTTGAATGCTAGATTTGTTTACTGACCTGCAAGGATTCTAAAGTTTGGTGTGCGACTAATGGCAAATTCTTAGAGAATGCTTGGGCATTTTCTTCATTTTTTGTTATATGATAATAACTAGCCTTAAAACCAAAGGGTAAAAGTTCACACAGACCAACCATTCAGTAAAAAACTTCAAGAAATTCCTAGCCAAGTTAGAGATTTCACTGTGTGATACATTAAACCTCTTGTAATCCAGGCCTATGTGACATATTAAAATGACCCCTTAATGACATCAAGTGTATCATGTACATGGCTTCTGAATGTCCATGACTTTTTTACTTTTTAATTCTTTATGGTTACATTCCAACCAAGAAAGCCAAACCTCACTAGCTGTGGACATGCATGTTTCTGCCTTTTTCTGACTTCAGCACATTGTAAGGGCATAGTTTGGTTGTACTTCAGAAACACAGGGTATTTAAACCCAGTTGATGCCTGCAAAAGTTAAGATGCCTACAAAAACATCCCAACTAACATTAAACTAAAGGGTAAAAGGTCATTACTCTCTGTTCATTGTTGACCGATGATGGCATATGGCAAATATCATGCAATAGATAATTTAGAAAAGTTGGAAAATTGTTTTATAAGCCATTTATGCCCACATGTGTTTATGTGAGTTTTTCAACTAATTACACAAACAAAATGGACAACATAGAGATTAAAATAGGAAAGAGGTGGAATGGCATAAACAAGTAACATGACAACCATGTAATGCTACTTTATTGTTTGGGACATTGAAAACCTCAATCCCTGCATTTGTTAAAATTATATTGTCAACAATATACAACTTCATATGGTTACAGGTATTATGACCATTGCTGGCAATGAAGGCTGTGCATAAAGTCACCAACCTCATATAATTACTGCACAAATTATAAGTATGTAGGCCACTATTATTCCATTCATTCTCTTGTCATTCTCTTTGAATGTGGGTTTCAATGCTGTTTCCATCAATGTGAGTATCAAAAGCAGAGAAGTTGTAATGCTAAGTCTGTTTTCATTGCAAGACTGTTGCTTTGTTTAGTAAATGTGAAATGCGTGCTGCAGTGTTTCTGCTATAAAATTTGAAATAAAAGTTGTGAATTAAATCCAAATATCTGTAATCATTGTAGAAGTAAAGCATAAGACAGTATGCATACTGATAGATTTGAACAGTGTCTGTGGCAAATGATGAGAAATAACCAAGTAATGGGACACTGCTGGAATGGCTGTGTGTGTATGTATGTGAGGGACTGTGTGGGCGGGCTGTGTGGGTAGGGGAGGGCAGCGGGGTAGGGTGGGGCTATGTGGGCGGGGCTGCATGGGCGGGGCTCTGGGTTTTGCACCCCCCTGGAAAAAATCCTGCGGGCTCCCTTGATGGTGATGCTAGTTCATGTTTTAGCCTGTTTAGAAGACTGCCTTAGACAAGGCTTTAATGACCTCCCCTACAGATATGTAGGGTGGGGGGAGAGTTTGCGGGAGGGTTTCTGATAAGTTTGGAGAGGATAAGGGAATTAAAGGTTTGCTATCTTTGTGTGGTCAGTGTGTGTGATACCGTTAGTCACTAGTTCTGCACATGCTTGGGTCCTACTTTTTAGACTACATATATAACGGTTAAAGGCCTTATGGTTATCATTGGCTGTGCTTGCTATGTTTTTCTCAAAGGAGCCCTTAGAGGATTTGACATGTTTTCTTATCTGCCTGTTGAGTCTGAGGAGGGTGCTTTTCCATTGTTGGGGCCATGTCTTTGTTTTCTTGGACAGCAATTTAGTGCATTTATTGTAAAGTTTGTTGATGCTGGATACCCACCATGTTGACTTGTTTTTACTTGGGGCTCTGACTTTGATTCTTTCTGGTACAGCAGTCTATACACTTATGCAAGTGACTGTACAGGGCTTTAGTGTAAGCTTCGGTGTAGTTACCACTTCCAGCTGGGGGTGGGGCTTGGAATGCATTTATACCTTCACCTAGCAGGGGTATAGATTGCCTTGGTGAAGTTTTTTAGTCTGACTTCTTAGTCTGACTTCTCCTTTTGTGAGTTTTGGTGTTAGTGCAAGCTCAAAGGTGACTGATTTTTGGCCAGATTTAACTAATGAGGGTCCGACAGTTGTGGCAGTGCATCTGTTTGACATGTTAGTGAGGATCAGATCTACTATGATGTTCTTTGTGTTTCACTGTTGCAGTCATTACATTTGGGTAATCTGCTTGCAGGTTGCCCTCAGTCAGTCTGATTAACAAAGTCTTGGGTCCTGCGTTGGGTTCTGTCCCTTCTTCCATGACGTCAGGTCATCAGGGGTATAAAACATGCAGCCGATGCCATTACATCAGTCTTTCTTGCCGTGCGGTGCCCGAAGCAGAAGTAGTTTGCAAGTGCCGGTCGGCCGACTCCTGAAATTTTTGTTTTCAAGTTTCAGAACCGAAGACTTCAACTTAAGCCAAGTACCCCATTGGGGAAACTTTTTCTTGTTCCTTACCGATGTCAGTAAAAGTTCATAATTGCATTACCTGTAGAAAACAAATACCTCATAAAGATTTTCATTTGTACTGTATTCCTTGCCTAGGCCCTGACCACGACATACCTTGCTGTCGGTTTTGTGCTTTATTTATCAGCGCACTATCCGTCGTCTGTATATTTTTGCCTCTAAATATTTCGGTTCTCAGTTTAATTATACAGAAATGTTGTCAGTTAGCCATCCGACAACCGGGATTCCGAAAAAACGCAAAGATAAAGACAGAGACAGGCCGTCAAGGTCCAAAATTGCCGACGACGCTTCTCCTAAGCCAGTCACCAGTTCGCCGGTACTCAGGGAGGCGCTTTCGCAGCCCCTGATACCCGCTACTTCTGATTCGCAGGCCTCTACTGAGACCCATTCGGAGTCCGGTATGCTGCGAGATGCTTCAACTATGGAACCCATGGATGTTTTTACCTTGGATGGGTCCGGAGCTACTGTGCAGGCACTGGCTTCTGAGGGTGTATTCAGGCCTACGGACTTGCATATTAAATTGACGCCTCCTTCACTACTTAGGCCTAAATCTCAATCCATGTTTAAAAAACTGATGCCCAGGCCTCCATGCCTAAAAAACAAATGATAAGAATGGCTGAAGATCTAATAACTCTAATCAGGGGTAGCCAACCCCCTGCCTCCTTCTAAGAGGCCTAGGACTGAAGCTGATTATGAATCTTCTGATCAGGATTCTGTTTTTTCTCTCTCTTCTGATGACCTGGATTTGTCCTTACCTACTTATGAGGATTCTGATGCAGAAGACTCTATTCCCTCTGCTTCCCCTCCTGAGGATTTTTCTTTTGTCGTCTTTTGACCTTGCTGTCGGTTCTGTGCTTTATTTAATCAACGCACTATCTGTCATTGGTACATTTTTGCTTCTAAATATTTTGGATCATGGTTTAATTATCCAGAAATTACATCGGTTAGCAATCAGACTACCGGAATACCTAAAAAACGCAAAGAAAAAGACAGAGACAGGCTGTTGAGGTCCAAAACTGCAGATGAAGCTTCTCCTAAGCCAGTCGCCAGTTTGCCGGTACTCAGTGAGGTGCTTTTGCAGCCCCTGATACCAGCTACTTCTGATTAACAGGCCTCTGCTGAGACCCATTTGGTGTCCGGTATGCTGCGAGATGCTTCAATTATGGAACCCACGGATGTCTCTACCTTGGATGGGTCTGGAGCCGCTGTGCAGGCACCGGCTTCTGAGGGAGTGTTCAGGCCTACAGATTTGTATATTAAACCAATGCCATCTTCAATTTTAAGGCCAAAACCTTGATCTATGTCTAAAACACTGACACCCAGGTCACATGTGCAGGCCCCTATGCCTAAAAAACAAGTGATCAAAATGGCTGAAGATTTAATTACTCTAATCAGGGGTAGCCAACCCCCCCCCCCCCCCCAAAGAGGCCTAGGGCAGAAATTGACTATGAATCTTCTGAACAGGATTCTATTTCTTCTGACTCTTCAAATGAACAGGGTTTATCTATACCTACTTATGAGAACTCTGATGCAGAGGATTCCATTCCTTCTGCTTCTCCCCCTAGGATTTTTCTTTTGGGGAAACGTTACATACCTTAAGGGAACATTTCCACTAGGAAAGTCAGGATTTTTCTGAATCTAAAAAGAGGCTTAGGGATTTTCTTCTTCTTCCTCAGCATAAGCCTTTGGCTAAACCTCCTGTTCTAGACATTGTTGATGATGTGTTTTCAGAATCTAGTACGGCTCCTGATTCAATGCCTCTGGCTCCTTGTAAGCCAGACAGATACTACAGGGTTCCTCACTCAAACAAATTCGTTTTCAAAAATCCAGTTGCGGATCCTGAAACCATTTCTCAGGGCCCCAAGGGCATAGAGATTCCAGGGTGCTGGATAGATGGGGTAAGAAGGTCTACACTTCTGCAACCTTAGCAATCAGGGCTTTAAACTGTCAATTTCATATGCTAAAATATCAGCAGCATATCATGGGACTGCTTAAACAGAAAATTATGTTGATTTCTGACTGTGTGGAAAATAAAGATTTACAGGATCTGTTGCATTCAGCTGAACAAGTTGGAAAACATACTTTGCAATGTGGTTTTGATTCTTTGGAGGCCTCTTGCAGGGCTGCTGTAACTGGGTTTGTGCTAAGAAGGCATGCTTGGCTCAAAGAGCAATCTTTCCCTGATCATGTTAAAGCAAAATTTTTGGATGCTCCTTTGCAACAGGACCGTCTCTTTGGTAATACGGCTGAAGAAGTTCTAAAAAAGATGGAAGATAAAGCTAAATCAATTCAAACTGTGAAAGATTTCTTACAAGTGCAACCTCCAAGATTTAGTAGGCACTGGCCTAAGAACTGGTCCTTTCCAGTTCCTTCGAGAACCACTAAAGTCAAACCCAGACATTCCAAAGGTACCACGTTTCAGTCCCAAGGGACTTTCAGAACTAAGCAATGGGGTGCCTCCTCTTCCAAATCTGGAAACAATAAGACACCTCCCTATGGTAAGCAGTATCAGTGACTTTCCTGTACAGTTACCAAGCACTTACCTTTTAGCTGCCCCTTTAGGGGGGAAACTGGCAACTTATAACCCAGGACAAATGGGTTTTAAATTTAGTATCCCAGGGATACAGATTTCATTTCCACACATTGCCAACTCCAACCGGATGGCCAGACCTGCCCCCAAATCAGTGGGTAAAGGCCCAGAAACAAGCACTTTACCTCTTGAACATGGGGGCTATTCAACTAGTACCAGAAGAGGAAAAGGGACAAGGTTTCTATTCCAGACTTTTCCTGGTACCCAGAAAAGACAAATCATGGTGTCCAATTCTGGACCTATCTACTCTAAACACCTTTCTGGACATTCCAAAATTCAAGATGCTGACTCTTCACCAGTTACTTCCTATGCTAGGCAAAGATGCCTGATTGTCAACTCTAGATTTAAAAGAGGCTTACCTGCATATCCCAATCAGGGAATCTTGAAGAAGATACCGACGCTTCAAAGCAGGCTACTTGCATTACCAGTTCAATGCACTGCCCGTTGGCTTATCTACTGTGCCCACAGTCTTTACAGAGTGCCTGGCTCCAGTAATTGCATTTTGCAGGCAAAAAAGAAATATTCAAATATATCCATACCTGGACCATTGTCTAATTCAGGCAGAAAACAAGGACATTCTTCTAAAACATCTGGCGTTTGTAAAAAGGGTTCTAACTTGTCCAGGGTACACTATAAAAGAAAAGAAATCACAACTGGTACCCTCTCAAAAAATTACATTCCTGGGTGCAAGCTTGAATACAACTACCCAGATGGTTTTCCTTATACCAGAAAAGCAAATTCATTTGGTGACTTACTTCAAACAGGTGGCCACAAAATCCCTGCTTTCTGCAAGGCAAATCCTGCAAGCCTTGGGGTTCATGGCCTCCTGCATTCTTCTAATTCCATATGCAAGACTGCATATGAGGAAACTTCAGTGGTACTTAAGCTTATGGAGTCAACATTGTCACAGCCTGGAAACAATAATTCCTATCATACCTTGCCTGTGCCTAGAGTTCCTATGGTGGGCAGAGGCCTGCCACCAAAACAAGGGTCTGCCATTGACAACACCCCCTGCCGCCCAAACCCTAACTACAGATGCATCAGACTATGCATGGGGGGCTCATCTGGCAGGGAAGTGCATTCAGGGCAAATGGAGCCCAAATCAAATGCACCTTCATATAAATCAAAAAGAAATGCTAGCTGTACAGAATGCACTGACAGCCTTCAAGGACTACCTTCATCCAGGACGATTACTGATAAAGACGGACAACACCACATTTATGTGGTACATAAACAAGCAGGGGGGTACACATTCCTACCCCTTCTGCAGACTAGCCATGGCATTGTGGAATATGGCCTTGGCCTATCAAGTACAACTACAAGCTCAATTCTTGCCAGGAAAGCTGAATACTCTGGCAGACGAACTAAGCAGAAATCTCATGGACCCACATGAATGGAAACTGGAACCCTGGATTTTCAACATGTTGACACACAAATGGGGGAGCCCAGACATAGATCTTTTTGTCTCACCCCAGAACTACCAGTTGGACAAATTTTGCACAAGAACTCATCACAAAAAAGCCTGGAAAGTGGATGCTCTGTCCTTCAGCTGGAAAAACCTATCAGTCTATGCCTTTCCCCCTCTGCCTCTGCTCTCCAAAGTTCTACTAAAAGTAAAACAGTACAAACCAAGAATGATTTTGATTGCTCCAGACTGGCCTTGCCAACATTGGTACACACTCCTGCGCAGTGTGTCACACATTTCACCATGGCACCTGCCTCAGACACCTTCCTTACTGTCTCAGCAGAACAACCCAACTCTGCACCCTCAGCTCCAAACTTTGAATCTTGCAGCATGGCTAATCACCTAAATTCACCCTTAGCATCCCTCAGCAAACCTGTGATGGATGTCATGTTGGAGGCGAGAAGACCTAGTACTAGAAACTCTTATGCTGGCAAATGGAAAGGATTCTGTGCCTGAAATCAATCTCAACGGATAAGCATAGCAGTGCCCAACATACCTCAGATTTTGCAATACTTAACTGAGATGCTTCACACGGGCCTGTCTTTTTCTTCCATAAAAGTCCATGCCTCAGCCATTTCAGCTCATTACAACACAGAACCTCCCCTCTTCTCTCATCCTCTGCTAAAGCAGTATCTCAGAGGGGCCAAAAACTTGAGACCACCCAGGAGAGCTCCAACTCCTGCCTGGGACCTTTAACTTTGTATTGGAGAAACTCACTCTCCCTCCTTTCAAGCCAGCTGCTACTGCAGACTTAAAATTTCTCTCCAGGAAAACAGCCTTCCTTTTAGCAATCACTTTGGCTAGAAGGATTTCTGAATTACAGGCTCTTATGGCAGTGGAGCCTTTCATCATTTTTCATGTGGACAGGGGTATCGCTCAGGACCAACCCATCCTTCATGCCCAAGGGTGGTATCCAGTGTGGCTCTTAATCAGACCATTCATTTGCCAACTTTCTTTCCCAATCCACAGAACAAGGGGGAGCAGATTCTGCATTCATTGGGTGTACACAGACAACTTAGATTTTACTTGAACAGGACTAAATCTCAAAGAAAATCTGAACAACTGCTGATGGCATTTGCTGCAGGGTCAGAGGGAAAGGCTACTTCAAAGCAAACCATTTCCAAATGGATAAGCCATTGTATTAATTTCTGCTATAAGTACCATAGAAAACCTATCCCCCAGGGGATCAGATCCCATTCCACCAGGGCTGCATCTACTTCTACAGCTTTTCTCAGAAGTGTTCCTACCAGGGATATTCTAGAAGCTGCTACCTGGAGTTCAGTTCATACTTTCACCAAACACTATCATTTACCAATTTTCAGAGCTGGCTTTTCCACTGCTGTTTTGCAGGGTCTTATGCTGTATAAATCCATCCTCCCAAACATAGCTTTGTGAATATACCCAAATGGACTGACTGCAACAGTGAAACACAAAGAACATAGTACAGTTGTGTACACTTACCATAAATGTAGATGTTCGAGTGTATTCACTGCTGCAGTCCTGGTTACCCTCCCTCCAGCCCCCTGTTATTTCTCTTACTATGCCACTTCTTTCTTTTACTACACTTAAAAGCCTTTTTGGTGTATTTGCTTTTGTTTGGATGTATATTTTTTGTGTTTTAAATTGCTTATATATATATATATATATATATATATATATATATATATATATATATATATATATGTATTTGGCACCTGACATCTGGGGCAAGAAAAACTGATGTAATGGCGTCGGCTGCATGTTTTATACCCCTGACGACCTGACGTCATGGAAGAAGGGACAGTATCCGACGCAGGACCCAAGACTTTGTTAATCAGGCTGACTGAGGGCAACCTGCCAGCAGATTACACAAATGTAATGACTGCAACAGTGAATACACTCGAACATCTACATTTATGGTAAGTGTACACAACTGTACTTTCTGCAACCTTGGCCATTAGGGCTTTAAACTGCCAGTTTCATATGTTAAAATATCAGCAACATGTTATTGCACTGCTTAAACAGAAAATGATGTTGATTCCTGACTGTGTGGAAAATAAAGAATTACAGGATTTAATGCACTCTGCCGAGCAAGTTGGAAAACATACTTTGCAATGTGGTTTTGATTCATTAGAGGCCTCTTGCAGGGCTGCTGTTACTGGGTATGTGCTGAGAAGGCATGCTTGGCTTTAGGAGCAATCTTTGTCTGATCATGTTAAAGCTAAATTGTTGGATGCGCCTTTAAATCAGGACCACCTGTTTGGCAACAAGGCTGAGGAAGTTCTTAAAAAGATGGAAGATAAAGCTAAATCTATGCAAACTGTTAACTATTTTTTACAAGTTCAGCCTCCTAGATTTAGTAGGCACTGGCCCTCTAAGAACTGGTCCTTTCCAGCCCCTTCCAGGTCTTCTCAAGCCAAACCCAGACACAGCAAAAACCCCATGTTTCAGTCCCAGGGGACTCACAGAACTAAGCAGTGGGGGGGCCTCCACTTCCAAGTCTGGGAATAATAAGACTCCCCCCTATGGTAAACTGTCTCAATGACTTCCTTTTAAAATTTCCAAGCACTTATCATCTGACTGCCCCTTTGGGGGGAAAGATTGCTCTTCATGCAAAGAATTGGGAACTCATTACCCAGGACAAATGGGTTTTAAATATAATGTCCCAGGGATACAGATTTCACTTCCACACGTTGCCAACACCAAGTGGGTGGCCGGACCTACCCCCAAATCAGTGGGCAGAGGCCCAAAAACAAGTACTTTCTCTCTTAAGCATGAGGGCTATTCAACTGGTACCAGAAGAGGAAAAGGGACAAGGTTTCTACTAGAGAATTTTCCTGGTACCCAGAAAAGACAGTTTATGGCGTTCTGTCTTGGACCTGTCTACTCTAAACACATTTTTGGAGATTCCAAAATTCAAGATGCTGACTCTTCACCAATTACTTCCTATGCCAGGCAAGGATGCCTGGTTGGCAACACTAGATTTAAAAGAAGCATACCTGCACATTCCAGTCAGGGAATCTTGCAGAAGATACCTATGCTTCAAAGCAGGCTACACGCACTATCAGTTCTCTGCACTGCCCTTTGGCTTATCTACTGCACCCAGGGTATTCACAAAGTGTCTAGCTCCAGTTATTGCATTTTGCAGGCAAAGAATTATATTCAAATATACCCATACCTGGACGCTTGTCTAATTCAGGCAGAAAGCCAGGACATACTTTTGAATTATCTGGCCTTTGTAAAAAGGGCTCTAACTTGTCTGAGGTACACCATAGGTTCATAGGTAGGTACTAGGCTATCGGTCCTGGGGCCTGTACAAGCCCAGCCAAAAAGGTACCCTGACTTTTGCCACCCAAGAAAATTATTTTCCTGTGCCACTGTCGAGCAGAGCCACAGAGGTGATCCCCAGGGTGAATTTCCTATTTCCCATCCAGTCATCAAGATTTTTCTTGAAGAGTGCTAATGAGGAGCTTTGTTTGATACAGATAGGTAGTTTATTCCAGAGTATGGGATGTCTCTGGGACAGGAATCTATCACTCCAGCATGTTCTGTTTATTGTGGTGACAAGGTTTAGGTCCCTAGAGCTTGTGGCTCGGAGGGATTTCTTTAAGTGGAGCATGTCCAACAGCTCTGTGTTTGACATAGCTTTGTATGTTAGGCAGAGATCACCTCTGAGTAGGCGATATGCGACAGAGTAAAGCTGGAGTTTTTAGAGATGGTCTGCGTAGGGCATCAGTTTGAGGCCGGTAATCCTCTTTGTGAGGTATTTCTGCGGCCTTTCCAGTTGTTGTAGATGTCTTGTGAGGTACATACCAAAAGGGGCATTGTACTCTATAATGGGTATTCCAACAAATTACTGGAGCCACCACGATGATAAAAAGACTTTTTATTTTAAGTAAAACGAGCGCTTTCACGCACTAACAAGTGCGCTTCATCAGGTTATAATGATTATAAAAATACACCAGTATATATACACAAACACACCCTACTTAATGAGCCATATTGGCGGGTAAAAGCCCAATTAATTAGGCAAATTAGAAATAGTAAGAACTCATTTCTAAAAACAGCTAATACTGGCTTTACATCAGACTCAATGTGGCATATAACATTATCATACCATACAAAAATATATAGTGTTAACCAACTTAAAACCTATAAAAACGAAAGTCTAATTTAATTAAAGACTACTAAACTATTTAAATATGAAAAATTATAAACCTAAATATTTGGTTAATACATATAACATTACCAAAAATAATGACAGTCAACAACATCACATACCACAATCTACTAAAAATGCTGACTAAAAAAGATGGAAAAAAGAAAAAGAAAATTTTTAGAGTGAGTAGTAAGAAAAGAGGAAAGAGAAAAAACAAGGGGGGGGGGAGGGGAGAATGGAACAAGACAGGAAGTAAAAATAAAACAGAAAAAGTGGACAAAAAGACAATTAGGAGCAATATTAAAGGTCATATTATGCAGGTTAATACACCATTTCTAACAAAATTGTAATGGGAGATGAGTATAACTATAAAGCAGTAACTAAACCAAAATAAAAACAAAATAAAAACAAAATAAAAACTCTATAATGGGTCTAATGAGTGATGAGTAGAAGGGAACAATGACCTTTTTTTTTCTGGATGAGAAACCTTTTGTGATGAGGTGTGCCACGTAGAAGGATTTCCTGACTACTGTGGCAATGTGATTATCAAAGGAGGGACTACTGTCCACCTGTGTCCCAAGGTCTGTTATCACACTTTCGGTGTTAAGTATACTACTGCCTATGTTGTAGTTCATGGGTGCAGAGTTTTTACCAAAGGGGATGACAATGCACTTTTTGGCATTGAGCTTGAGGCCATGGATTTGACACCAGGCATCTGTCTCAGTGAGGCACTTTCGTAGGATGTCCACATCGTTATGAGTTTCGTTTATGGCTCCTAGTTTGTAGTCATCTACGAACTTCATTAGCCATAGACCTTCTGTGTTAGCCTGTACTTCAGAGAAGTAGATACCAAACAGGAGAGGACCCAGGACTGAACCCTGTGGTACTCCACTTGTCACTGGTCTGAAGTTGGATTTGGAGTCTGCTACTTTCACAGTGTGGGTTCTGTCAGTGAGCCAGTTGGCAACCCATCTTGTGACATAGGGATTTATACCTAGTTTACTGAGTTTATCTATAATTCCAGAGTGGGGGATGGTGTCAACAGCCTTGGCAAGATCTAGATAGGCTGTGTGAACCACGTTACCCTTGTCAACGGCTTTGGTGACTGCTTCAAAGAAGTCTATCAAATTTAGGAGACATGATCTGCCTTTTACAAACCCGAACTGGGTGGGGTCCAGAGTTTGGAGATTACCAATGTCTTTGTTTATAAGTTCCATGATAATACGTTCCATGGCCTTGCAGACCAGGCCTGTCAGGCTAATGGGACGATAGTTCCCGGGGTCCGTGGTGGCTCCCTCCTTGTGGAGTGGGATAACTGTCGCTGTGCGCCATTCAGCAGGCACAAAGCCTGAGGTGAGGCTATGATTGAACATGGTACTTAGGTGGGGTGCCAGTTCGTTCTGTAGTTCTTGTAGAATGCAGCCTGGGATGTTGTCTGGTCCCATGGATGCTGTGTTCTTGGCTTTGGAAAGTGTGGTTTTTACCTGTGCAGCCGTGATTACAGGAACTTTGCATTCTTCCAGTATAGAGATGGGCTCTTTAGGGGGTGAGAGGGGGGTAAAGTTAGCACTGAACCCATCTGCCAGGATGTTGGCAATATCAGTTGGGTCTGTATATTTAGTGCCATTGTGCTGTAACTCAGAGCAGATCTGAGTGTTGCCATTGAGATTCTTGATATAGCTAAGGAATGCTTTGTGGTTGTCTTTAAAATCAGTGGCGATTTTGTTTTCGTAACTAGCTTTGGAAGATTTTGTCAGGGACCGCAGCTTCTTACTGAGGCTGACCAGGGAGCTCCTCCACTCATGGGATTTTACTCTCTTTTGCAACAGTTTCTTCCTTCTGTTGTACAGTTTGTTTATGGCAGGGAACCACCAGATTGGCTTCCTTTTTTTGGAGGATAGCGTCTTGGTTCTGTTTGGGATAGTACGATCCATGCACTCATGTAAGTGCTTATAAAGTGCAATTATGTAGGATTCAGTAGTTGTAACTATATTGTCCATCTGCATGGGTGTCATGAAGTTCACCACTTCTGTCTTAAGAAGCATGAAGTTGGCTTTGGAGAAATTTTTTACCATGGTTTCTTTAATGGGGGGCAGGATGTGGATATCTAGGGTAATTAGCTTATGGTCGGATCGGACCAATGAGGCATTGACTTCAGGTCTGGAACACCGGTCACTCATGTTGGTAATGACTAGATCTAGGATATTGTTGCCCCTGGTGGGGGTGTGGATAAGTTGATTCAGGGCATTGAAGTTTATGAATTCCAGAAAGCGTTGAGCGAAGGAGTTGGTACATGAGTAGTTTTCCCACTTAATGGTGGGGTAGTTGAAATCGCCCATTATTAGGGTGTTTGGTTGAACCCTAATATTTTCCAGTACATCAAGAAAAGAAGAGTGGGAATCATGGGGCATGATGGGTGATCTGTAGCAAGCTATAATTTGGATTGCAGTTTTGCCCAGAGTTAGTTGCACTTGGATAACCTCAGCTGCATTATGCTGAGCAACTAGCCTGGAGGTGTCGATATCCTTAATGAATATGGACACACCTCCGCATTTGGTGTTCCGGTCCAGGTTACATGGCTGAAAAGTGTGGTATGAGTTATAGCCTGGTAGTGCAGGGGTGCTCCCTGGAGCCTTGAACCAAGACTCAGTCACTGCACAGATATCGATGTCCTCCATTTTAAGGAGTGCCTCGAGTGAGTGCATTTTGAGATTTAGACTTCTGGCATTAAACAAAAAGAAATCACAACTGGTACCCTGTCAACAAATTATATTCCTGGGAGCAAGCTTGAATACAACTTCCCAGATGGCTTACCTCACGCCAGAGAAGCAAATTCATTTGACAACCTACTTCAAACAAGTGGCCACAAAAAACCCTGCTATCTGCAAGACAAATACTGCAAGCCTTGGGGTTCATGGCCTCCTGCATTCTTCTAATTCTATATGCAATACTGCATATGGGGAAACTACAGCGGTATCTAAATAGCCAATGGTGTCAAAACCTAGAAACAATGATTCCTATCATACCTTGCCTACGCCTAGAGTTCCTCTGGTGGGCAGGGGCCTGCCACCAAAACAAGGAACTACCTTTCACACCACCCCCTGCTGCCCAAACCCTAACACCAGATGCATCAGATTATGCATGGGGGGGCTCACCTGGCAGGGAAGTGCATTCAGGGCAAATGGAACCCAAGTCAAATGCACCTGCATATCAATCAAAAAGTAATGTTAGCTGTACAGAATGCTCTGACAGCCTTGAAGGACCACATTCTTCAGGACAACTAATGGTAAAGATGGACAACACCACTGTTATGTGGTACATAAACAAACAGGGGGTACACATTCTTACCCCCTCTGCAAACTAGCCATGGCATTGTGGAACACAGCCTTGAGCTACCAAGTGCACCTACAAGCTCAATTCCTGCCAGGAAAATTAAATACACTGGCAGATGGACTAAGCAGAAACCTCATGGAGCCACACGAGTGGAAATTGGAACCAAGGATTTTCAACATGTTGACAAGCAAATGGAGGAGCCCAGATATAGACCTGTTTGCCTCTCCCCAGAATTACCAATTGGACAAATTTTGCACAAGGACTCCCCGCAAACAAGCCTGAAAAGTGGATGCTCTGTCCTAAAGCTGGAAAAACCTATCAGTCTATGCCTTCCCCCCTCTGCCTCTGCTCTCTAAAGTACTACTAAAAGTCAAACAGGACAAACCAAGGATGATCTTGATTGCTCCAGACTGGCCGCGTCAACACTGGTACCCCCTCCTGCGCGCTGTCACAGTTATCTCCATGTCACCTGCCTCAGACTCCTTCCCTGCTGTCTCAGCAGGAGAACCAGATTTTGCACCCTCAGCTTCCAACACTGAACCTTGCAGCCTGGCTAATTACTTAATCTCTCCTTTACCATCCCTCAGCAAATCTGTGATATCTTAGAGGCAAGGAGGCCTAGTACTAGAAAATCTTGTGCTGAAAAATCGAAAAGATTCTGTGCCTGAAACCAATCTCAAGGGATGAGCAGAGCAGCACCCAATTTACCTCAGATTTTACAATACTTAACTGAGATGCTTCACAAGGGCCTGTCTTTTTCCACCATTAAAATCCACGCCTCAGCCATTTCAGCTCATTGTAACACAGAATCTTCTCTCATCTCTCATCCAGTGCTGGAGCAGTTCCTCAGAGGGGCCAAAAATTTGAGACCACCCAAGAGAGCTCCAACCCCAGCCTGGGACCTTAACTTTGTCTTGGAGAAACTCACTCTACTTCCTTTCGAGCCAGCTGCTACTGCAGACTTTAAATTTCTTTCTTGGAAAACAGCTTTCCTTTTAGCAATTACTTCAGCTAGAAGGGTATCTGAATTACAGGCCCTTATGGCAGTGGAGCCTTTCATCATCTTTCATGCGGACAGGGTGTCACTCAGAACCAATCCATCCTTCATGCCCAAGGTGGTATCCAGTGTGGCTCTTAATTAGTCCATTCATTTGCCAACCTTCTTTCCCAATCCACAGAATAAAGGGGAACAGATACTGCATTCTTTAGATGTGCACAGACAACTTAGATTCTACTTGGACAGGACTAAACCTCAAAAGAAATCTGAACAACTGCTGGTAGCATTTGCTGCAGGGGCAGAGGGGAAGGCTATTTCAAAGCAAACCATTTCTAAATGGATAAGACACTGCATTCATTTCTGCTATAAGCACCGTGGAAAACCTATCCCTCAGGGGATCAGAACTCACTCCACCAGGGCTGCATCTACCACTACAGCCTTTCTCAGAGGCGTCCCTACCAGGGACATCCTAGTAGCTGCTACCTGGGTTCTGTACATACTTTCACCAAGCATTATCATTTGCCAATTTTCTTTAAATCCAGAGCTGGCTTTGCCACTGCAGTCTTGCAGGGCCTTATAGCTGGCCCTAATGCTATCTAAACTCCTCCTCCCAGCCATAGCTTTGGGAATCTACCCAAATATAATGACTGCAACAGTGAAACATGAAGAACATAGTACAGGTGTGTACACTTACCATAAATGTAGATGTTCGTGTGTATTCACTGTTGCAGTCCTGGTTACCCTCCCTCCAACCTCCTAACTTCCTTTGGCAATACCTCTACTTTCCTTTACTATGCTTAAAAGCCTTTTTGGTGTATTTGCTTTTTTGTTGGAGGTATATCTTTGTGCTTTTATATTTAATTGCTTCCCATTAGGGGGGCACCTGACATCTGGGGCAAGAAAAATTGATGTAATGGCATCAGCTGCATGTTTTATACCCCTGATGACCTGACGTCATGATGACCTGACGTCATGGAAGAAGGGACAGCAACCGACGCAGGACCCAAGACTTTGTTAATCAGGCCGACTGAGGGCAACCTGCAAGCAGATTACCCAAATGTAATGACTGCAACAGTGAATACACTCTAACATCTACATTTATGGTAAGTGTACACAACTGTACTTTTGTTCCTGTTATCGGGGTATGAACAATTTATTCCAGGGCATTTGAGTCAACAAAGTCAAGGAACTTTTATGCTAGTGAGTTAGGGTTAGCATAGGTTTACCAGTTGATGGTGGTATAATTGAAATCCCCCATAACCAGTGTATTCAGGAATATTTGGATTGACTCTGGTTTGGTCAAGTATGTTTCATGCGTGTAATGACCCACAGGGGGATCTATAACTGGCTATGACTTGAATGGGGTCTTACCCACAGTAACCTTTTACTTGGAGTAATTCCAGTCTAACTAGACTGGAGGAGAATTGATCTCTGACATAGACAGAAACACCACCTCCTTTGGTTCTCACACGTTCATTTTGCGGTCTGAAGGTTTGGGAAGCATTGTAGCTGTACAAGGCCAGGGTACTCTCTCAGGCCTTGAACCAGGTTTCTGTGACTGCACAGATATTTACATCTTCCAGTGACAGAAATACTTCCAGGGTATGCAGTTTTTGGTTTAACCGCATAGTGTTTAGCAACATGACCCTTATTTTGTTATGACTGGAAAATTTCCCATCGGTAAGTTTGTTTTCAAGACCTTGCCTAAAAAAAGGCACTATGGGGGAGGCAAGAGCCTATGCTAGCAGCAAAAAGCTTAGTGGTCCCAGGTGCAAACCATCTGTGGCAAAGCAGCGAGGTTTGTCGACCATGCCTTCCCAGGATGATAGAAACTGTATCCCCTTTGAATGACACCAAAAACTAAGCCAGTTATTGAAATCTGTCATTTTTTTGTTTGTACTGTGGCATCATTCTAGGTGAGGATAGTATGCTGCTCAAGGCTAGAGACATACCTGACTAGGACACATACTCCGAGATCTCAGTCATATTTCTCTTCATATAGTCCAGTGAGGTATATCTCAGGTCATTCACTGTAACATGAACTATGAAAGAGTCGTAATGGTACTTGTTGCTGAGAGACCTGAGTGCATATGTGATCTGATGAATCCTGGCATCAGACAGGTAGCTGACCGTGACTTTCTCCTTGTCCAACCTGGTGAGTTGGAAATCTGTATTTCTAACTATTAAGTCTCCAATAACAAGAAAATTTGATTTTTGAGTGTTAACGCCTTACGGGCTTGGTAGGTGAGACTTGCTATGCGTCATGGGTGCTGTGAGAACTGTGTTAGTTGTAGCAGTCTTGTTTTGGAGGTCTCTGGTGTTTCGGTAAGTTTTTTGAGAGTACCTCTGTGTATGTTGATTTTGTGTTTGAGGCATACTATGTGTATGGGTAGTGGAAATATGTGCATGAGTAGTGGTGAGTGGGTTGACAACCTAACCTCTTCAGTGTTACTGTTTGGTGTGAGAGAGAACATGGATTCAAGATTCTTAGTGTAGATGCATCTCTCACACACTGTACTAGAGTGAATTATTGGTAGAGGGTTGTCAGCTTACATGAGGCAATTGCTACACTGCCTCAAGAGACCCAAGTCAACAAGGTTGGCAGGAGAAACAAGGGTAGTCCAACTGTCCATAATGCTAGGTTGAAGAACTGTTGTCACAAAGCTGGGGCTTTTCAGGATTGCTCACGTAGGAGCTCAGAGGATGGATATTTCTGCCAGGGTTTTAGTTTTGCTAGTGATTTAATAGATTACAGAGCTCACTAGCAGTATTTCTTTGAACAGAAAAGTACTAAGGCTCAGGGCTACACTAATGTGCTGCAGCAAAGGGAAAAATTGTTGAATTTATCTGTGAGGCAGTGCACAATGCTGCAAGACATGCAAACAAGCAGAATGCAGGGCTTAAATACCAGATGCTAAAAACTTGAAAAAAAATGTTTAAAAGGTTCAAAAGGACCAGTGAGGATGTTTACCCCAAACCCTAGACTAACCACCCTTCACTTGTTCCTTTATCTGTGTGAACTGCTCAATGCTGGGTTGGCTTATTCTTCTGTTAAGGCCCACTTGTCAGCCATGTCTGCCTCTCTGCCTTTATCACCTCCTTTAGCTTCTAGATTTGAAGTCAATTTCTTAAAGGTGTCTTACATATTAGGTCTCGCAGGAAGCCTGTTCCTCCTCCTTGGGATCTTAATTTTGTTTTGGAAAACTTCACCCAGGCTCTATTGAGCCTGCAGCTTCAGCTTCCTTGCATCATTGCTCTTGGAAGGCTATACTTTTGTTAGCCCTTACTTCTGCAAGACAGGTGTCTGAGCTTTAAGCCCTCTTTTACACCCAAGGTGATAAATGAGTTGTCCCTTAATCAGTTTATTCATTTGCCCACTTTTTTCCCTTTTGGGCAATCTGCTAGTGAGAATGTCCTGCATACACTGGATATGCATAGACAACTCAGATTTTATTTGGATAAGACTAAGACTTTTCATAAATCTGATCAGCTCTTTGTTTCCTTTCATTCTAGTTCTTTAGGATTGGCTGTGTCCAAGCAAACTATTTCTTCTTGGATTTCTAAAACCATTTCTTTTTGTTATTCCTTTCATGGTAAAAGCCTTCCTTCTTCTGTTAAGGCTCATTCTACTAGATCTGTGACTACTTCTGGTACTTTTTTTTTTCAAGCGTTTGGATAATAAATGTATTCTTGAGGCAGCTACCTGGATTTGTGTGCATACATTTACCAAGCACTACAAGTTGGATGGAATTTCCAGATCTAGGGTTGGTTTTGCTAGGGCCATCCTTCATGGCTTCCTAGAGAGCTCTGCTGATCCTCCTTCCTCCCTCTCCTTTTTGAGCTTTGGCACTCTCCCTACTGTAATGAATACTGCAACAGTGAAATGGAAGGACATAATACAGTTGTATAAAATCTTACCATAACAGTAGATATCCTTCGATTCACTGTTGCAGTATTCACTCTTTCCCTTCACCCCCTAGTCCATTTTTCTTTTGGATGCAGTGATTACCTCTCACTGGTGTTCCTACTGGGGCTGTCAGTTCTGAGGTTGGTACATCCAGATGTCACCTTTTTGCCCTACTCTATGCAAGGAGCGTATGTGTGACATGTGGCGTACCTTAAAGCAACCTAAAGGCTTTGGCGTACTGGTCAGATGTCGGGCCACCCTTGTTAGGGGATCCCTATTCTAATGAATACTGCAACAGTGAAGAGAAGGACATCTAACATTATGGTAAGATTTTACAGAACTGTACTTTATCTCTGATATGCTGTTAATTTTGAAAGACATGATATAGATAATAAATCATTTAATCCTGGTGGTGGTTTTAGATATTTTGATTTAAAAAAAAACATACAAGGCATATATTAACCTGATGAGGTACTTTGTCTCAACAGACATTTTACTTGTATGTCAGAATCATGTGGTCTGCCATCTACATATGTAAAGACCAATTTGTATGCTTTTCACCTTCCCTGCAGTTTTGGTAAAACTGGCTTTCAATATGCAAGGATTTTTGGACTATCTGATTCAGGCTTTATAATGCCTGCATTAGTGTATATGAAAGTCCGGCTTGCTTGGTAACTGGCAAATCACCACTCTGTACTTCTCAGATATGCTTTACATGTTCTGTTGAAGAAAACACCACATTTGCCATAAGGCTAAACTTCAAAGATGATATGGCTTGCATTAAATATTGTATTCTGCTAGTGTTGTGTTATGGTAAAATAATCTTCTGTCTTTTTCTTTTTTATGGCCTAAGGAAGTAAAACAAAGCAAAATCCATTTGTGCTAAGTAGAATTTATACATTTGAAATTTTAAAGGCAAGCAGCTTTGAATTTGGTCAGTTCACATGGGTACAAGTCTGAAAGTCTCTTTGTTAACCCTTTTAACCCCAACACCAAATAGTAGCCTAAATTAGACTTGGGACTGTTTGAAGGGTAGGTCTTCCCAAACTCTTCTTCACACAGTCTTTCCTACAACCACAAAAGAGCTTCTGATTATTAACATTTCTAACTGTTGGGTTGCACTTGTAGTATTGTGCTTGTTTGGCTATGTGATTTTTCAATCATATTTATAGGTATGACTTTTTGCTGCAGTAGCGTTATCGCCTCACAGTAAGACGCTGTCCGGTTCAATTCTCAGCTAGAGTGTCTTCTGCGTGGAGACATGCGTGAATGGGCGTACCTTCGTTGAAGGTTGTGCATCAGGCCTGGCAAGCCGGTACGTAAAAATCAACTGCCAATCATTAGCGGACCGGAGTTCCACTGTGGCGACCCCTAACCGGGAAAAGCCGAAAGACACAAAAAAAAATTTTATAGGTATGACTTTTACTATCTTAAAGGACTCTTCTAATTTTTAGATTTGCAGACAGTGGGTTTGCAGAAAGTGATCTGCACCTTTGCAATGTCATATTTTTAGGTAGAAAAAATGTAAGCCAGCTATATAAGAGCATTATATTCTTGGTCATATATTTTCAACATTATGATATATGTAGTTGCTCCTATTCTGTTTTCTTCCTTCTTGATCCTAAGCAAATTTTCTTAATGTAACTAAAAGAATGTGAATTATAAATCAGTTAGAAATTTCAGTTATATGATTTTATATGCATTAAAGTTTGTACAAATTTCAAAAATTCAGCCTCTGTGCATCTGTACTGATAATTTAATAACGTTTTTTTTAATTTAGACCCTATGAGGTAAAGGCCTGCATTTTAAAGACACCTTATTCAGAACTACACCATATCTGGATACATGAACAGCACTGAGGTGACTTGTCCTAGCCTTGTGTGACATTTATATTTTGTAAGGCAAGATACAACTTCATTGCCTTATGTTTATCTGCTAGCATTCTGACTTTTAGCTGTTGGCTTTATTTTTACTTTTTGTGTTAATGATTTTTTTCCCTTTATTACAACCAGCACAGCTGAATGCCATCTGTCAAGACTCTTCCTCACAAATAACATTTCATTGACCTAGTGGTCTATTTTTTGTTGCCGGAGAGCATCATCTTTTCTGGTTTGTTTAGTCAGTTTTCTTCTTGACAAACAATAAGCATATTGTTCACCTATGTGCTGTTAGTGTTGCCGTATTTTGGGTAGTGCTAATAAATGTACACACACATACATTTATATTTATAAAATGAGAAACAAGAAAAGTGCAAAGATCCTGATGCTGAAGTCCCATTCTGTTATTTACCCAGTAACACTTTTTTATCCTTTGATTACACGGCTTAAACGGGCTCTAATTTGGTGATGATATGTGGAAGTATGACAGACAATACTCCATACCATTTTTAATTAAAATTTCCACCTGTCTGTCAGGATTTTGTATGGATCCAAATTTGACTTTAAATGTTTTTTCCACTGAGAGCCTTTATACCAAAGTGATTTTTAATACTGTAAAACTTCATTTTGTGATTTTATATTTGACAAGTTCATTGTTAGTGTTTTAACAGTAAACTGTTTTGATACATTCAGGAGCAAACCTTGGCCAGTTGTTAGGGTAGCTATATTTCGGTGGGTGGAATTGAGCAGCTTCATTGCTTGGAGGCCCACCCAAAGTGGAGGGTTGAATTCATGCCTAGTTATGGCCCTGGTGTTGACTAGGATGGGGGGACAGTCTAACTCAGTCAGGCAGAATGGTGTTATTTTATTCTAACCCCTCCTGAATTTTAGAAATAGTAACTTCGCACCAGTTGTGAGACTTATTTAAATGTGGTATCCATGCCTAAGTATACTTGACCTAACCGTAGTGTATTAAAAAGTTAGGTAAGTACCAGATGCATCTTAATGTTTTTTTCCTTGCCTTGCTTCTGAGCACAACATGAAAGATGGATGATTGATGGCACCAAAAACAAAAGTCATAAATAATTACGTAGTTAGTTAATTTAACAAACTGTTATGATGTAGAGAGTACCAGCAGGGACATAGGTGGGATCCCAGGGGTGTATTTTCTGTTTCCCATCCAGTCATCCAGGTTCCTCTTAAAGAGGGGCTAGTATTCTGCTTGACATGGAGAGGGAGTCTATTCCACAGAAGGGGGAGTCTTTGAGACACAAATCTATCCCACCAACAAGTTTTATTAATGTCACAGACCAGGTTGAGGCCTTGCATGCAGGTTGCATGAGTGGAGTTTGACTTATGAATATGCAGCAAATTTAAGCCGATAAGTCCATCAGATTTATTGTAAAGAAATGCAAGGCTAACTATGAACTTTGGTTGCATCTAGATCAAAAGACAACAGTAAGGCTTTCTCCAGTTGATTTGGAAGTTAAGAAGTGATTAATAATTCTGAGCTGAATTTATCTCTAATGCTGTCTCCTTTTCTCACTCCAAGTACATTGATAATCCTCTTGTGGACAGATTTTTTTTTCCAACTTAACCCTGCACACCCTCCCTTCTGTCCCCTGCAGTCCCTCTCATGCCTCCCCTCCTGTAATCAATTTGGACCAAGTCCTTTTGGCACTTTCCAAAATTTAAAAATGTTAACCTTCATAGGGTTTGCCAGTATCCCTGAATATCTGCTGAGAAACACTAAGTCCTAAAGTACTTAGCAAAACTCCTCGGTCATCTCTTCAGCTTGAATTTCTCTATGGGTAACATCACTGAGGTGTGGAGAACAGCTGTCAGTGTGTCCCTGCATAAAGGTGGTCCCTCTACTAATTCTGGGATTTAAAGGTGTTTGTCTCACCAATATTATTTGCAGGGCTGTGGAACATAATATAGATGCACTAAAACAATGACAGTGGTGACCTTATATCCTTGTATTCACATCAGTTTAGCTTTGTAAGAGGCAGATTATGTCTGGTTAAGTTATTCAGAAAGGTTACTGAGGCAATGAGTAAGAGACATGTAGTCCACAATACTTACCTGGACCTTGCCAAGGCCTCCAGCACTATCCCCTATGCCTGATAAGTCTAACTCAGAATCAACCAATACATTGTTTGTTTGTTTTGTTAATGTGTCTGTTTGTTTGTTTATTTATATTTACCAGAGTAGAGCACTGTTCAAATTGATTGATGCCCAAGTTAAATACAAAGTAACAAGACTAAATGTAGATTAAAGGTAGAGCCAAATTATACAGTATAGTGACATAACATAACATAAATAGATGTAAAATGTATATATACACAAATATATACAAGAAGGTTTAAAAAGTAAGCTCTGGAGTATGCAATGAATAATACAGATGTTATATGTGAGGTACATGAGGTCCAGCCAAAAGAATGAATGTGTTGTATACCAGTATGGAGGGACATTTTATCAGTGAGTAGAGTAGACATTGTACCATGCTAAGAGTTGCATTAGAAGAGCTAACAACAGTAGAGAATGGATAGGGAAGATGTGAAAGGAGTCTGTGTGAGCTTATATGTTGGAGATGTTAGACGAATAATCAGTCAAGTTTTTTCTGGGATGAATGTACTAATGCAACCAAGAGAGTTAGGTGACACGGCCTGTGCTCTGGCATGTGCACTTGTATTGTACAATTGGGCATTGTTTGAACTGATGTCTGAAATGATTATAGTCCCTGTTTTCAGTATCAGGTGGTAGTGATTTAACTATATTAGGGGCAAGAACAGAGAAGCTGTGGTCTGTGGAATTAAGTTTAGTGGATGGAGGTATGACAGTAGGACATTTAGTGGATTGGCTTCTTAGGTAGTAGTGTGGTTTGGATGTAGTTAATCTCATAGTTGGTGGAGGGCATGGCTTGGCATAGGAGTTTGAAGAGAATGGAGCCAAAAAGGGGGTTGGTTCTACCTTGAACAGGTATTCAACTTGCCTTTTCCAATGTGTTGCAGTGATGTTCACGCTGACAGGAGTTGGTGATGAAATGGCAGAGTTTATTAGAAAGCGATTGTAAGGTGGAAGTGTTTTTTGTAAGGCAATGTTGAATAAGGATAGACCATATTCTAGTTGTACAAGCAGGACACCTTTTCCCAAAGCTGCTGTGGCAGGTTGTGAGTGGAAATTAGATATCTTTTTGACGCAGATTAGGATGTAGTTGACTTTGGATCTTACTTTCTAAACATCGTCTTGGAATTTGAGAGATTGGTCAAGCCAAATGCCATGATATTGAAATGATATTGTGGATTCAGTTAGGTTGTTGTCTTTGATATGGAGAAGGGCTAGTGGCATTGGTGAATCTCTTTGTACCAAACAGCATGCACTTGGCTTAGTCTAGTCTGGTGGAGAGTTAACTGGCTCTCTTATAGAATCCATACTGTTAAGTTTGGAAGTACAGTATTTGCTCAAAACAAAAAAACTAATACCAAAGACATCCCACAGAGGTTTGTACTGGGTCCCCTCCTCTTTAGTATATACTTATCAGCATGAAAGCTGACTTCAGTGCACACCTCTCAGTTCCCAGAATTTCACAAAATGCCCAAATGTTTGCCTCATATTTTGGTCTGTCCCTCATAAAATGTTTGGTTTTCTGGCAAATCTGTCGAGGAATAAAGTCAGCCGTTAATAACAGACATTTGGGTTTCACACTTGTCCTTCAGAAAGTTTATAAGATACTGTTAAAAATATCCTTCTGTCTTGCACAATTAATCCTTTGAGGTATATCGGCAAGGCCCAAAGAAGTTATAGTCCCACTTTATTCATTATAGCACATTCTTTACTAAGCCCCTACACCAACATAAGAGACCAGCATTTCCTCACAAAGGGGTCTTGGTCCCCTTAGCTACTCTGCAGCAGTAAAAAACCTGTCCTACTTATTGTCGTACAGACTCCAGAGGGTTACATTTGCATAGTGTTCCATGCTCTGAATGACCCAGAACTCTCTGAACCCCATGACATAAATAGAACAGATGGTAAATCAAACATGTGATCTAGAGACCTAAACCAATACTACTACGTCAAAAGCACTAGATGGTGCAACAGGTATCTAACCCAACCTAGTCCCTATTTCTTTACATGTCAGAGACAGTGTACTTCCCTAGCAAGTCTTAAAAGCAGTCTGGATGACAGGATGGGTGAATGTGCATTTTCATCTAGGGCATATGAGGACAGTCCAATGGGAGACATTGCTGGTCTTCCAATACTAGGCGATGAGGTTTGGCTTCTCAGTGGTCACATTTGGCTGTAAGCATAGAAAAAACTATCTGGGCTGTACTTGCAAATCATCTTTTATGATGTGCACACTACTCTGGTCAACAAGCTTAATTAAATACAAATTTATGAAGTTATGAGATTTTGGTGTCCCATAGGAGATTCCTTTTGGCTAGGCTTATATAGGCTCTAGGGCCAATAGCCTAGCACTTACCTATGAACCTTACCATTATGTTGTTACAACTGAAGGCATTTTCGTTTCAGGGGATCCCTATGCCAATGTTGCATTTTGAGATATCATTTGGTTTATGTGAAAGGGATTACGTTGGAATGTCAAAGATGTGTCTGCACAGTGTGCCTAGCAGTCTGTGTTTACAGCACCCAGGGATGTATGTGTGAATATCGTACTACTGTTAGTGGTAATATTGTTTCATAACTAGTCTACAGGCAACATGCATATCTTTCAGTATCTGCAGCAACATTGATTGTAGGGCTGTCTATCAAAAGTGTGAGACCTGAAGGTGTTGAGCCCCAAAACTTCAAAATGTCAACTCTAATTTGAACAGAAAAGCATTGAATCCCAAAACTTTCTGTTATACCTTTCAATCATTTTACAAAGGGGATTTCAGCTCTTGCCACCCCAAAATTAGGAGCTGTGCCTACCCCATCCTTGCTGCATTTATATAGTACCTCTAAGAAGGCTATACATTGCAATAGGTGGAATACTAAAAGATACTGCAACCCTGAACTTGGTATATATTCCCCTCATGTACACTTGTAGTTCTGCAGTTCACTGAATTAGAATGTCAGCAGTTATTCTAATTGACCATTGTGTACATACATAATACACTTCTCTTTTTTTTTTGTAGACTTCTGTCCATGTTACTGTATTATTTCCTACAGAAGAAATACACTGATTTGCAGCATTGTTTCCAACCAGTTAGTTTTTAGTGATTGAATGTCTCTATTAAATGAGTAACCAGTTATTATACACTAATGGCTGAGTGCCATGTAAAAATGTGGACAACCAATGTGCCCGTTGTAAATCACGCATATACCAATAGAAAAAAGTCCGGCTGCTAACATACCACTGAGCTGAAAGACTTCTTTTGGCATATGCTACAGAGGGTAGAGAAATATACAAGAAAAATCAGGTACGTTCTGCAAAAGCATAGGCACCTCCCTGATTTTCCTTTTTATTTCTGCTCTGCCTCTCTTTAAATTTTGACAAGGTTTCATACCTCTCAGCTGTCTGGATCTTTGCAGAATGTCCAGATTTTTGCTTCATAGTTTTGATCTTTTCCTTATTAATAAAATAAAGTTTTCTGGTAAGCCATTGGGATGGAAATCATTAAGTAATGGTAGAGAATTGAAGTTAGGCTGTATAACCTTCTGAAAATGCATGCCAACACAAAATCTTTTGATCCAGTAACTTTCTAAGTTTATAAAAGCAATTCTTGGGCCTTTGCCCCCCCCCCCCCTTCTCCCCGTTATGTTTGGCTTTGTCCAGATTTGTTCGCTTTTCTCTGTTGCTGCTCTTGACCAGCACTGATGTACTGTGCAAGGATGGGACTGTGAATCTGCATATGCATGCCACAGTACATCAGAAAATGTGGAAGACACAGAGGAACACTACAACTCCATTATACAAATACATTATTTAAGAAAGATAAGCAGTTTCTTTCTTGTATATGTCATCATGTAATTGAGCAATAACCCATGACTGCGTGTGGGTAATGCTGGATTTCCCCGCGGCTGGCTTTGTTTGATCACTCGGGCTTCACCCTTACTGCTTAATTATAACTGTCTGTAAACTCTATTGTTGTTTGAAGTTGTTTCCATTAGATGTAAGAGTTCTGTGAGATGTTTACAAACCTTGGCAAAATGGTAAGTAAACCACATCAGATAAGTGCTTTATAGAATATTGTATGACATACAAACAAGCAATATTTTATTCATATATGAGATGTAGTGGTTGCTAGTGCATTACCAGTAAGCATGGCTAGCTAGCTATACAGTCATTTTATCATATGTCTCAGTAGCAAAACCTTTTGGCTTCCACTGTCTTAAAGACTAGACAGAGAGCCAAAGGAAGCAAAATTGAGCATATATTGCATAGGAGGGATATGCAGGAAGTAATACACACATGTTGCAGTATAAACCAGTGGAATGTATTTGGTTTTGATTCTGATTCTGTATTAATTCTGTTCCTAGTCAGCAAAGTAGACCTCATGCCTCCTGTTGTGTCCTGTGTAGCAGTGCATGATATGTAAAGACATGATTATAGTTAACAAAATACTGACATTTAAAGCTACTAAGTGAATCTGTATTAGAAAATATTTCAGAGAAATTAAAAAAATATATATATATAATTGTAATTCAAGTTGAAAAATGTGTGTGACCTTTGATTAACTGTTTCATTGTGAATAACAATACTGTTAATGAATGTCCATAACTTGCAGCACTTTTCTTCTTTTTGCCAAGCAGCTTTCTCATCATGAAAAATATGACGGTATTATTTTTACCAGTCCCAGAGCAGTAGAAGCTGTCCAGAGATCTATTGAAGAAAATAATATAACAGAAAGTAAGTAAATATTATAGTTCTAGATTTATATGCCAAGAATACAGTGAACACTGAGGTTGTCAAAGGGCAAAGATTACTTCTGTAAAATAGTTTTTACTGTGTAGATGCATTTTCTTTTCAAATACTTTCTTATTTATGTTAATGATCATTAATGAAGTAGTCCTACCAGTGATTTTGGTGAATTGTACAGGATAATGTTACAGCCATACAGTGTTAATAAGTTACAAATCTTACAGAACATGTTTAAATGTCTGCCTTACCTTTGGAAACATTTTTAAAATCAGTTGTCTCAAAGGAATGTGTATTTCACATCTATATACTGTTTAATTCTTAGAATAGATTCCTTCTAACTATTTAAATTAAAAAATGCTTATTTTAATGTGCTTGCTTGTCACTCTCTGCCACTGACATCATCATGCATAACAAATAAAGCAAGTAATTCAGACTGAACCAGAAAAAAGACACAAGCTGCTGCAAAGGAATGCCTAGAGCAATTCTTCTGTTACATCTTTTCTTAATGACAAAAACTGAAAAGAAGAAGAGCTGTTCCAGGTAATCTGCTGGAGCATTTTCTTTTATGATCCTTACTTTATAAAATGTATTTATTTTCTTTTATGGAAGGTTTTCAGCCCCTAGAAGAGCATCATCTGGTCATGCCCTTCACATCCACACATTAGGAAGGGCATGACCATCAAATGTAAAAAGCACAGATTTTTCAAATGTCATTTCTCAGTAAAAGTTGCAATTTAAGGGGAAATAAGAGCAGAATGACGACAAGAGTGGATGTTTCTAAACGGCTGAAAAAGAATCCATGTAGTACATTTTTTTATGACTTTGAACATTATCTTAATTTTTTAGTCAATGGAAAAAAAACTCAAACTAAAATTCTGTATATTATTGCCAGCTTACTGGAGGGCATTTATCTGCCACTGTTGTGTAGAGTTCAGAAACAGACTCGGGCTGCAGGTAGGGCTAGCTAGGAAGGGGACAGCTTGAAGCAACAAATGGCCAACCCTGCAGGACAATTTTTTGTGTATATATATATATATATATATATATATATCAGAAGAACTGTAGTTTTTTAAGTGACATTGCTGTGCTTTTATCAACTAGATTCTGTATGTAACTACTAAAAACCTTATTTGGAGTTTTAGAGGGTTTTTTTTCACCATTTTTGAACACAGTAAATGATCTCAAGCATATCTGCAGATGGTTGAATTCTTCCTGCTGTTGATGTTTGTGAGCTTTGTTCCATGCATGGAATAACGTTTAAAAGAACTGTAGAATCTGCAGAATATGTTGATGCATTGAGTGAACTATAACCTGATGTTATCAGTATTCATTTCATCCTCGAGTTGGTTTGAATCTAATCCATCAGATCCGACTTGGCCATTGCTAAAGCTTGCAGCCACCAGATCTCTTGATCTTCTCCCTTACCCACAGTGCACCTACCCAATTACCTCAGATCTCATTTGCCACTTCTAGCTATCGGACATGGTCTAGCAGTTTCTCTCAAGCTATATTAGATAAGCAAAGTTTTTTGTCCATATTTATTTCCATTTAGTAATCCTTTTAGTTTTAGCCTTAGTCTTTAGTTTTTTGTGCTTAGCATCTCTGCTGTTTTTCTTCCTTGCCCCTACAACTTCGTCATAAATTTTTAAATACCATTGTTGGTATCGCCTTGCCTGCTTTTCCTTTCTGGTGTCTTTAGAGTGTTGTAACTTTTCCCTTTTGCTACTGCTGCTGTTTTTTCCTTTTCATTTCCTTCTCGTACTTGGTACTCTTAGATACTATCATTAGTATCTCCCTTCCCTTACGACCTGGTCATATTTCTTCATACTATTGGTGGTATTCCTCTGTTTCTTCTTTCTTTCTTTTTTTTTTTTTTTTAAAACAAGAAGAGAGGTTACCTTTTCTATTTTGGATTGCCTTTCTATGAGAATTTTTACTTTTTACTTGTTGCCATTATTTGACTTAGATATTGCATGGTGACTGACAAACCTGTGGGTTTCAAGAAATGCTGCAAATGTGGGAGTAAGTTGCCCCCTCTCAGATGCACACACAGATTGTGTGTACTGCTTGGATCCGTTACAATTACAGGAAGACTGCTCCATTTGCCAAAGATTTAATCCGAGCTTTAACAGAGCGTAAAAACATATTGATATTAAAAGGTTTCCTCCCTTCCTCTTTTGCGGAAGCCATATCCCAATTGCCAAAGTCGAAGCCTTCCCCTCGTCAAAATCTTCCTCAGACTCTTCCCGGAAAAGAAGTGCTAAACATATGGTCTCAACCCTGGATCAGAAAAAGATAAGAATTCAGAATGCAACTGCTCCTTTGGATCCTGCTACATCCAAATCAACCATTACAGATCAAGTACAATCTAGGTTGGATCAGAAGGAAAAATCATTGGATCAGACAGAAACTTCAGAGAGTCTACATTGTCCTCATACCAGATATTCATCATCAGTTGACCCAGTTTCTGACAAGCTTCCATCACCTTTTTTGCAGAGACCAGTATCTCCCTCCATTTACTCTACTCGTTCTTCCAGAAGTCTCACAGAAGACATGGAGAGAGTGTTGAGGAAGATCCTCTCAACACAGGGGCATATTGGTTTTCCCTCAGCACCTACCCTCTGGGTCAGATTAACTGACCTTCCACCACACCACCCCTGAAAGTTCCTCCTGTAACACCATCCGTTGCCTTGGAGCCTCAGATCTGTGGACCCCTCCATATCTTCAGATCTGACATCTTCTCTGAGACCTCTGATCCTTTTGGATCCAGAAGGCTGTCCGAGCTGAAGTCTGCATGCTGAGTCCAGGATACAGCATTCAACTCCAAAGTTTTCAAAGCCATCTCTGCTCCTCGGCATCTTGGAACTAGACAGTTCAACTCCTGCTTCCTCCTTGGGGGCAGGGCCAGCAGATAGGAGACGGGTGATGATACTGAAATCTGCTTTCTTGGATCAAGGCTTCTCTCTAGCTCCTGTGAGCTCTGCCTTGGAGGCTGTGAAGAGAGTGTTCACTGGCTGTACAGTCCTGCTAGAACCTTCCCCCTCGGATCCTACATATTTCACCATGATGCCTCAGTGCCTGGAGCCTCAACAGCTTTCTCCAGGAGGACATTCTGTACCAAAACCTCAGGTTCCCTTCCAGGGAATTTTGATTTCCTGTTCCGAGCCAACCCCAGAACATCCCACTGACTGTACTCTACTATCCTCAACTACAGACATATTCAATTAAAATTTATTCTGTTCTACCTTTCTTACCCAACTACACCTGAAACTGTACATACTCAATACATGTGCCTTATAATGTTGCTGTTTGCTACTTGTGTTTTCTCGTGTATGTGTCAGTACAGTCTATTTTTTTTTTTTAGATATTTATGGAACCTCTAACTGGACTGGCTTAACCTATTAATGTGTGCCTTTCATTGTATTTCTTTTACTACTTGAGTTTTGGATAATGCATTTCAATTTATTAACTGTGTTCTGTATAACCATATACTTTCATACAAACTGCCTTTGTGGAGCTTTTCTCCCTGGGCCTCCATTGAAAATGGGCTCTCCTTGGTCCAGTGAACTTTTTTGGTTTAAAAACAATGCCAGTAAATAAGTGTCCCGGTAGAGGGCATGGAAAATGAAGCACCTAGACTCCCCACAAGAGTCAGTCACTGAAGACACAGATTTCGATGAGGGCAAGGGGCCCCCACGGTCACCTCCTGAAGATGTTCCCTTTGGAGACATCCTAGAAATCCTTAAACAGAGAGGTGGCTGGTGTCAGAAGAATCCATTTTCCTAGAGGCTTTTGGTACAGGACCCTCTACTTCCTGGGTGACTTCGCACGCCGAGAGTTCATTGACATGATCTCTAGGTAGGCGTGGAAGGAGCCTGACTGCATAGAACCCATACCTCCAAGAGCAGACAGGATAATGGCACCAGTTGCAGACAGTTTTTGGGGGAAAGGGGTTCTAGTTGATGCCATGGTCATTGCGGCGGCCACAAAGAAGAAACTAGTTGATGAGAGTTCCACTGTCCATCCCCCCAACAGGGGGAGATGGACAGACTGGGGAAGGATGTCTTTGCTTTAGTGACCTTTGCCATGCGGTTGCTGAGCTATTTGGCACACTTTATTAGTCTTCAGAGAGATTTGACCAAGGAATTATCAAATACTCTCTCAGGAACCATGTCTGCAGAGGTTCAAGATTCGGTAACTTCTCAGTTATCAACCCTACAGTCAATATCCAATAGTGCCATAAGGTTAGTTTCCAACATCGTGGAAAGGACCTCAAGAGCTGCGGGTTCAGGGATTTCCATGAGGAGGCATGCCTGGATGCATTGTGCAATTTTACGGAGCCATTTAAGTCCAATTTTGTCAGTGCTCCCTTTGACAGAACTACTCTTTTTGGCCCTAAGGTGAAAGAAAAACTGTCCAGGTGTGAGAGGGATGGAAAGTCTTTGTCTGCCATGGGCATATGTTTTTTGGCTCCCCAAAGATCCTACTCCAGGAATTAGCGGAGTGGCCGGAAAATGTGGTTCAAAAAGTCCCATGGTCCTTTTCATAACACACGTGGAGCAAGTGACCCCAGGGTCAGAGGGGGGAATGTCATTGCCCTCGTGGCAGAGGTGACCTGCAAAACCAGGTTTCATGACAATCTTTCTTTGATAAACCCTACCAGCACTCCTGAACAGAGACCTGACTATCCACCTCTGGAGACAGTCGGGGGACATTTATCCCTGCACCGGAGAGCCTGGTTAGACTTAGAAAAAGATACTTGGGTGCATGGATTATATCCAGAGGTTATATATAATACCATTTTCCCTACCACCACCAATTCTAAGTAAATTCTCTGATGTTCCACCCAGTCAGAGGGATCAAGCAGCAATTTAGATTCAAAAGCTGCTAGAAAAAAAAAAGTAATTCAAGAGGTCCCACCAGACCAGATAGGATCTGGAACTTATTCCATGTTCTTTTTAGTGCCAGAGAAAACAGGGGATGAGAGACCAATTCTGGATCTCAAAAATCTAAACAAATTTGTTCATCATACCAAGTTCCAGATGGTCAGGGTTCAGTCCATTCTCCCTTTTCTGGGCTTGATAGATCTTCAGAATGCCTATTATCACATAAAAATCAACAGGTGTTCCAGAAAGTAACTACACTTCCAACTGGGAGCCAGTCACTACCAATTCAGAGTACTGTCCTTTCGACTCACCACAGCCCCCAGGGTGTTCACCAAATGCATGGCAGTAGTAGCTCTTACCTCAGACTGCAGGGATTCCAGGTGTTTCTGTACCTGGATGATTGGCTCATTACTGCTCTGACCAGGCATCAATTCACACATGCAAGAGATCAGGTTCTCCACACCTTTGCTTTTCTAGGAATAACCATAAACTACAGCAAATCACAACTTCAACCATCTCAGACATTGGAATTTATAGGGGCGCTACTCAACACAAAGATTGCCATTGCTTTCCTTCCACACCATTAAGTTCAAACAATAAAGTCACCGGTGAAGAAGGTTGTAGAGAACACATCTATCTCAGCTAGCACAGTTCTCCAAACTCTAGGCCTCACGGAGGCAGCGAGAACCTTAATTCTCTTGGCCAGGTTGAGAGGGTGGCCTGATGGTTAAGGTGTTTGCCTTACAAACACAAGGTGCGGGGTTTGAGTCTCACAAGGGATAATTGGCTAGGCTTAAAATGTCTCGCAAGGGCAGTTAGCTTAGTACTAATCTATGAACCTATGAACATGCGGATCCTCCAGTGGAGATGTTGGGTACTCAGTGATCAGTCTTCCAACACTCAGTGTTGTATCAGATACAAATTACCAACACTTACAAAAGAGATCTCTACTGGTGGCTCCTGTCTTATCAACTGCTCCTTGGCTTTCCCTTCATTCCCCAACAGCCCAAGGCCATAGTGACCATGGATGCTCCCCAGATAAGGTGGGGGGCATTATCTGGGGATGACAGTTCAGGGTACTTGCTCCCCCAAAGTGGCCAATTTGCATATAAATGTCCTAGAGATGAGAGCAGTGCTTTTTGCGTTGCGAGCTTTTCAAGATGTTCTTCCCTCTTGGATGACTGCAATTCAAATGGATAACATGTCAGTCCTCTAGTACATCAACAAACAAGGGGGAACCAAATCTTACCATTCTGTCGAAGTGCTCAGGGTCTGGCAGTGGACGATCTCTCCCGACTGCTTTCTTTTAGTGACGCACATTCTGGGAAGATCCAACATGATTGCTGACAAATTGAGTAGGTGCATTCTTCTTCCTCATGAGTGGTCCTTGAATAAGAAAATGGCGGATGAGATTTTCCATCAGTGGATTCAGCCGTGCTGCAATCTTTTTGCCTCTTCCCTAAACAACAAGTGCAACAACTATTTTCCCCTAAATCCCCCACCAAGGCAGTCACTGAAGGATGTTGTACTTCATGATTGTCCCCCCAGCCTCCTTTATGCCTTCCCACCAACCCCATTGATTCCAAAATTTTTGCAGAAAGCTGCCAGGTCAAAGAGCCTCCTATTGGCCTGAAAAATTTGGTTTTGTTTCCTATGGCCTCACATGGTTCAACCACCATGGAACCTAGATCAGAGGGCATGTCTCACCCAGATATACCAAACCTCAAGCTGACTGCTTGGCTTTTCCAGTTCCCTTAGTAGCCAGACAATCTGTGCTCTCCTCACCTATCTGATGTATAATTTTGTCTTCCCATATGTCCTCAACAAGGAAAACATATTCAAGTAAGGGGAAAAGGTTTGTTGTATGCGCTCAGCAACATAATCTTGACCCCTTTTCAGCTCTCATTAATCACATTTTAAATTTCCTTTCTCATCTTTTTTAAAATTGTGCTAGTACCGCAACTGTTAGAGTACAGCTAGCAGCAATTTCTAATGACCATACAGGATTGAACGGCGCATCGATAGCATCTCACAAATTGAGCAAGGCCTTCATAAAAGGGACACTTCTTCTAAAGCCTCCTTTTAAAGACCCTACACCTCCATGGGACTTGAATTTAATGCTTCAGTCTCTGACACAACCTCGAACCAGTAGCTACATGCAACCTTAAATAACTTTCATGGAAAACAATTTTCTTGGTTGCCATTACTTCGCAAAAAGAATTTCTGAGATCCAAGCACTATCTTCTAAACCTCCTTACTTGGTTTTCTACAAAGATAGAGTGACCGTACATACCAACCCATCCTTTCTTCCAAAGGTGATGTCAGAATCCAACGTCAGTAGCACTATCAGTTTGCCAGTGTTTTTCCTAAATTTACCAACAAAGTAGAATATTTTTTACATTTACTGGAGGTTCATAGACAATTGTGATTCTGTCTGCATAGAACAGAAAAAAATCAGGAAAGCAAGCCAAATATTTATCTCCTCTGGACCAAAATTGGGAAAATCAGTTTCCAAAGTTACCCTATTAAATTGCATCTCCTTTGTCTATGCCACATTGGGCATTCCCTTGCACATCCATTGAAAGCACACTCCACTAGATTTGTGGCTACTTCCAAGGTTTTTCTGTTAAGAATGTCTATGGACAATATTTGTGCAGCAGTAACTTGGACTATTCATCATACCTTTATCATTCATTACAAGTTGGATGTGGTCTCCAGAGGTAGGGCATCATTTGGTTCTATGGTGCTTAGGAATATCCTTCCTTCAGTCCACCCTGGATACAAGTAGCTAGGGACACTGTCCCACTTGTTGAGGATAGAATGAAGATTAACATAATCAGATAAAGAAGTTATGTACTCACCATAACGTTCCATCTGTTTTGTCAATCTTCATTCTTCCTCAACTCCCCTCCCACCAATCCCCTTTCTGAGTTTCTGGAGGAACGAATATCTACATGATCTGTAAATATGTATGTTTTATATGGATATACGACTCTGGATATGGCTTTCCATAATTCTCTTAATCTTCCTATGCTAATGTAGCAGCAAACAAGATCTGAGGTAATTGTGTAGATGCATTGTGGGTAAGGGAGAAGCTCAAGAGATCTGGTGGCTGCGAGCTTTAGCATTGGCTGAGTCGAATCCAGTGGATCAGATCGGAACCCACTCATTGAGGAAGAATGAAGTTAGGCAACACAGAGCATTATGGTAAGTACATAACTTATTTTTCTCTTCTACTCTTACTAATGAGGTTGTTAATGTTGGCATGTAAATAAATGCTAACGCAGTGCAAATTATTTTAATTGGTAAGATTAATCTGAATACTTTGTATGTAATAGTCAGAGATCAGTGGAAAGCTAAGTTTGTAGTGAAAATTTTCATATTAATTATTTAAAATGAAGAACTTATCACGGTGACCAAGTGAAATGAGGTGATGAGCTGTGATTACAATGTGTCTGCTACGGCTTGTCAACACATTTGGGCTTGCATCACAGTAGCTGAGCTACATCTCATAAATGTGAGGTCAAGCACATGCATTTTGTAATGTATGCATTTGAGCTTCTCACTTTATAAGTGAGACATGGACAAAAACATTTCTGTAGAGGAATCTCCCATAATCTCGGACAGTGCAGTGGTGCAGCGGGTTGCATTGTCGCCTCACAGTAAGAGGGTTTCTGGTTCAATTCTTGGCTGGGGTGTCTTCTGTGCAGAGTCTGCATGTACTCCCTGCATTTGTATAGATTTCCTCCCACTTTACAAAGGCATGGGTCTGGAGCATTCTCCCTGGACCTCCGCTGAAAATTGGCTCGTTCCAAGACTTTCCTGTTAAACAAATGTTAAATAAATAAATAATACCCCCTTACTTTATTATTCCCACTCTGAAGTGTTTGAAATCACTGACAAGTAATATAATACATATCTTGCTTTTTCTCGGAAGTGCTGCAACAGTAGATCACTCACCTAACACTAGAACATACGCATTATGTTTTTGCTGCAGTGTGAAAAGAACAATATAACATGAGCAGCTGCCATCTAAAGCTATTGTGCTTTAGTAACTGTAACTTTTAACTCTAATAATATGAGCAAGTGGTTATAAGTTGAATGTAATAAACAGTAGTTTATGTTGTCATGTTCCAGCATCCCTTAAATGGAAAGGTTTGGACCATACTTTTGTTTTGTAGTCATTACTCTTTCTCTGTTTGCACTAGTATCTTTAACTTATGTAATGTAATTGAAGCCACCCCTCCCCAATAAGATCCCCTTGCTTAACGTTTAATAAGCAATTTTTAGTACCGATGAATACAGGTGGGATTTGCTGATATTAGTTAAGTGCCACTGTTATTCTTTACGGCCACAGTCTGGGCATCAGCTGTATTCTTAAAAGTTTTAGTAATGCATGGAATATTAAATGCCAGGCTCATGTTTATTACACCATGGTATCTGGCTGATGGGTTAGAAAATTAAGCCACTGGTATGTCATTTTGTCTATTAAGTTATTAAGTATTAGTATTATTTTTTTCTGTTTAAATTGTGTCTTCTGTCATTAAAGTATATTGAGTGAAATTTTCTCTTATACTGTAAAATGATGCACTCTCAAAAGAACTGAGAAGTTTGTTCATATTAAGTGAAATATGTGGCACACTTAATTGTAAATAAATCACTTGCTATTATAATTAGTTGGCTAATTCATGTTATACCAACACCTAAAACACAGCAGTTAATTTGCCTGATACTATGAATATGGTAAGGATAGCCTAGAGCATAGAGCAAGGCAGCATAAAATATAACCAATCCAATATCAAGTTCTTCCGTATAGTGAGAAATCATTTCAAGGTTTGTACGGAAATTAGTTAAAATACAATAATATGCCTACGTAACTTAAACTTTTTCAACATAACTGGATATATGGATATGAGTTGTTGTTTTTTTTTTTTTTTTGGTGGTGGTACTCACTAGATCCATGAGATCTGCTGATTATTTGAACAAATGGGAGTTTTCTATTTGTTCAAAGAAAGGTATGGAATGTAAACCTATTTGGGAACACAGCCCTTATCATTTCATAGATGTAATCTTAAGCATACCTATAAAAAGCCAAACCTTAGTGTTTCAAGGTACAAGACATGCTGGTAAGCTTTCATAAGGTAGATCGCTATTGGTCCTTAGCAATCAAATTATATTTACATAGTAAATGAGATCAGTGTTTTACCCCAGTGAAGAAAAATCAAATAAAAACATAAACAGGTACATTAAGGAAGCTGAGCTTTTTTAGTCTGAAACATTCCCTGACTGCTTTATAATATGTCTATTTTACTCTGACATAAACAGCAGTATCTAATGCGGAACGATTTTATTTAAGTAATTCTGATTTGTCTTATGCAATTTTGCTGTGAGTTATATGACCGTGTGGTGTTCTAGTAGGACTCTATCAGATGTACATGATTCAGAGCCACCTTATGGTAAGACAAAAAGGGAAAGGCAGTTAATAAAATCAGTTGATAAAATGAAAAACTAATATCAGTGTGGGATACTGTGTGCCAGCACTTACTGTAGGCTAGAAAGTTGCCTAGGTAAAATAGATTTCAGTTATGACTATAATGCTTCCAATACAGTGGATATAAAATGTTTACACACCCCTGTTAAAATGCCAGGTATTTGTGATATAAAAAAATGAGACCGCAATAAATAATTTCAAAACTTTTCCCACCTTTAATGTGACTTGTAACATGTACAATTCAACTGAAAAACAAACAAATCTGTTAGGGGGAAAATATAAAAAATAAAAAACGTAAAATAGGCTGGTTGCATAAGTGTGCACACCCTTAAATTAATACTTTGCTGAAGCACTTTTTGATTTTATAACAGCATTCAGTCTTCTTGGGCAAAAGTCTATCAGCATGGCACATCTTGACTTGGCAATATTTTCCCACTGTTCTTTGTAAAGTGCTCCAAATCTGTCAGATTGTGAGGGCATCTCTTGTGCACAGCACTCTTCAGGTCACCCCACAGATTTTCTATTGGATTTAGGTCTGGGCTGTGGCTGGGCCATTCCAAAATTTAAATGTTCTTCTGGTGAAGCCATTCTTATGTTGATTTGGATGTAAGCTTCGGGTCATTGTCGTGTTGAAAGGTGAAATTCCTCTTCATCTTCAGCTTTCTAACAGACGCCTGAAGGTTTTGGGCCAAAAGTGACTGGTATTTGGAACTGTTCATAATTCTCTCCACCTTGACTAAAGCTCCATTTCTAGCTGTAGAAAAGCAACCCCAAAGCATGATACTGCCACCACCATGCTTCACCGTGGGAGTGGTGTTGTTTTGGTGATGTGAACTGTTGTTTGTGTGCCAAACGTACCTTTTGGAATTGCAGCCAAAAAGTTCAACCTTGGTCTTATCAGACCATAACACATTTTCCCACATGCTTTTGGGAGACTTGCTGTATTGTTATGCAAATTTTAGTCAGGCCTGGATGTTTTTCTGTGTAAGAAAAGACTTCTGTCTTGCAACCTTACCCCATAGCCCAGATGTATGGAGAATACGAGAGATTGTTGTCACATGTAGTGCACAGCCAGTACTTGCCAGAAATTCCTACAACTCCTTCAGTGTTGCTGTAGGTCTCTTGGCAGCCTCCCCTGACTAGTTTTCGTCTGGTCTCTTATTTTTGGAGGGACGTCCAGTTCTTTGCAATGTCACTGTTGTCCCATATTTTCTCCACTTTTTGATGACTGTCTTCACTGTGTTCCATGGTATATCCAATACTGTGAAATTTTTTTTGTACCCTTCTCCTGACTGATACCTTTCAATCTTTTTTGATTTCTCCAAGTCTTTTGAGTTTCTAATACCATGATGGGAATGGACCCCATTCCTAAGTTAGAGTATGATTAAAGTTCATGAAATTAGTATTATTTCACTCCTTGATGTTAGCCAAAAGTGCTCTTCGCAGTACCCACAATGTGCCCAGCAATGACTCCTTCTGCAATTCATACAGTGTTACATGAATTGGTAACGTATCTAAATATGATTGTAAATTCTTTTTTATAAGACCAGTTGCTCCTACTACTATTGGAACTGTATGGGTATCTTTCTTCCACATGGCTCTCGTTTCTGCGTACAGATCAAGGTATTTTATGACTTTGTCTCTCTCTGTACGCAAGACACTATAGTCACTAGGTGTGGCAATTTCAATGATCAATGCTACTTTTGTCTTCTTTTCTTGGATCACTATGTCCGTTTTTCTAGCATCTATTTTTTTGGACTGTTGGTATTGGGTGATGCCATGTGATGTAAACATCATTTTCTATGATTCTCTGTTGCTCATGTTTCCAATGTTTTTCAGCCACTTCGATACCATAATGTTTGCACAATCTCCAGTGTAACAATCTTGCCACATTATTATGCCTTTCAGTATACATTCCCTCTGCCATTAGAGCATCGCAACCAACAATAAGTTGTGTAACTGTTTCCAACTCAGTCCCACATTGGTTCTTCATTCAATAATGAGATCCATTTGATTTGCCCCTTAAAGGGTTTTTTTCCCTTTTTCGGGAAA